>NC_090845.1:94434876-94724179 GCF_028021215.1 Eschrichtius robustus
GTAGCTTTATTCCTAGGTATTTTATTCTTTCTGTTGCAAAGGTAAATGGGAGTGTTTCCTTAATTTCTCTTTCAGATTTTTCATCATTAGTGTATAGGAATGCAAGAGATTTCTGTGCATTAATTTTATATCCTGCTACTTCACCAAATTCACTGATTAGCTCCAGTAGTTTTCTGGTAGCATCTTTGGGATTCTCTATGTATAGTATCATGTCATCTGCAAACAGTAATAACTTTACTTCTTCTTTTCCAATTTGAATTCCTTTTATTTCTTTTTCTTCTCTGATTTCTGTGGCTAACACTTCCAAAACTATGTTGAATAATAGTGGTGAGAGTGGGCAACCTTGTCTTGTTCCTGATCTTAGTGGAAATGGTTTCAGTTTTTCACCTTTGAGAATGATGTTGGCTGTGGGTTTGTCATATATGGCCTTTATTATGTTGAGGTAGGTTCCCTCTATGCCTACTTTCTGGAGAGTTTTTATCATAAATGGGTGTTGAATTTTTTTGAAAGCTTTTTCTGCATCTACTGACATGATCATATGATTTTTCTGCTTCAATTTGTTAATATGGTTTATCACATTGATTGATTTGCGTATATTGAAGAATCCTTGCATTCCTGGGATAAACCTCGCTTGATCATGGTGTATGAATCTTTTAATGTGCTGTTGGATTCTGTTTGCTAGTATTTTGTTAGCGATTTTTGCATCTATGTTCATCAGTGATATTGGTCTATATTTATCTTTTTTGTGACATCTTTGTGTGGTTTTGGTATCAGGGTGGTGGTGGCCTCGTAGAATGAGTTTGGGAGTGTTCCTCCCTCTGCTATATTTTGGAAGAGTTTGAGAAGGATAGGTGTTAGCTCTTCTCTAAATGTTTGATAGAATTCGCCTGTGAAGCCATCTGGTCCTTGGCTTTTGTTTGTTGGAAGATTTTTAATCACAGTTTCAATTTCAGTGCTTGTGGTTGGTCTGTTTATATTTTCTATTTCTTCCTGGTTCAGGCTCAGGAGGTTGTGCTTTTCTAAGAATTTGTCCATTTCTTCCAGGTTGTCCATTTTATTGGCATACAGTTGCTTATAGTAATCTCTCATGATCCTTTGTATTTCTGCAGTGCCAGTTGTTACTTCTCCTTCTTCTTTGCTAATTCTATTGATTTGAGCCTTCTCCCCTTTTTCTTTATGAGTATGGCTAGTGATTTATCAATTTTGTTTATCTTCTCAAAGAACCAGCTTTTCCTTTTACTGATCTCAGCTACTGTTTCCTTCATTTCTTTTTCATTTATTTCTGATCTGATCTTTATGATTTCTTTCTTTCTGCTAACTTTGGGGTTTTTTTTGTTCTTCTTTCTCTAATTGCATTAGGTGTAAGGTTAGGTTGTTTATTTGAGATGTTTCTTCTTTCTTGAGGTAGGATTGTATTGCTATCAACTTCCCTCTTAGAACTACTTTTGCTGCATCCCATAGGTTTGAGGTCGTCCTGTTTTCATTGTCATTTGTTTCTAGGTATTTTTTGATTTCCTCTTTGATATCTTCAGTGATCTCTTGGTTATTTAGTAGTGTATTGTTTAGCCTCCATGTGTTTGTTGTATGTTTCACAGGTTTTTTCCTGTAATGGATATCTAGTCTCATAGCATTGTCGATGGAAAAGATACTTGATAAGATTTCAATTTTCTTAAATTTACCAAGGCTTCATTTGTGACCCAAGATATGATCTATCCTGGAGAATGTTCCATGAGCACTTGAGAAGAAAGTGTATTCTGTTGCTTTTGGATGGAATATCCTATAAATATCAATTAAGTCCATCTTGTTTAATGTATCATTTAAAGCTTGTGTTTCCTTTTATATTTTTATTTTGGATGATCTGTCCATTGGTGAAAGTGGGGTGTTAAAGTCCCCTACTATGATTGTGTTACTGTCGATTTCCCCTTTTATGGCTGTTAGCATTTGCCTTATGTATTGTGGTGCTCCTATCTTGGATGCATAAATATTTACAATTGTTATATCTTCTTCTTGGATTGATCCCTTGATCATTATGTAGTGTCCTTCCTTGTCTCTTGTAACAGTCTTTATTTTAAAGTCTATTTCGTCTGATATGAGAATTGCTACTCCAGCTTTCTTTTGATTTCCATTTGCATGGAATATCTTTTTCCATCCCCTCACTTTCAGTCTGCATGTTTCCCTAGGTCTGAAGTGGGTCTCTTGTAGACAGCATATATACAGGTCTTGTGTTTGTATCCGTTCAGCCAGTCTATGTCTTTTGTTGGAGCATTTAATCCATTTACCTTTAAGGTAGTTATCGATATTTTCTTAATTGTTTTGGGTTTGTTATTGTAGGTGTTTTCCTTTCTCTTGTGTTTCCCACTTAGAGAAGTTCCTTTAGCCTTTGTTGTAAAGCTGGTTTGGTGGTGCTGAATTCTCTTAACTTTTGCCTTTCTGTAAAGGTTTTAATTTCCTGTTGATTCTGAATGAGATCCTTGCTGGGTAGAGTAATCTTGGTTGTCGGTTTTTCCCTTTCATCACTTTAAATATGTCCTGCCACTCCCTTTGGGCTTGTAGAGTTTCTGCTGAAAGATCAGATGTTAACCATATGGGGATTCCCTTGTATGTTATTTGTTGCTTTTCCCTTGCTGCTTTTAATATTTTTTCTTTGTATTTAATTTTTGATTCTTTGATTAATATGTGTCTTGATGTGTTTCGCCTTGGATTTATCCTGTATGGCACTCTCTGTGCTTGTGGACTTGACTGACTATTTCCTTTCCCATATTAGGGAAGTTTTCAAGTATAATCTCTTCAAATATTTTCTCAGTGCCTTTTTCTCTCTCTTCTTCTTTTGGGACCCCTATAATTCGAATGTTGGTGCGTTTAATGTTGTCCCAGAGGTCTCTGAGACTGTCCTCAATTCTCTTCATTCTTTTTTCTTTATCCTGCTCTGCAGTAGTTATTTCCACTATTTTATCTTCCAGGTCACTTATCTGTTCTTCTGCCTCAGTCTTTCTGCTATTGATTCCTTCTAGAGAATTTTAAATTTCATTTATTGTGTTGTTCATCATTGTTTGTTTGCTCTTTAGTTCTTCTAGGTCCTTCTTAAATGTTTCTTGTATATTCTATTTCCAAGATTTTGGACCATCTTTACTATCATATTCTGAATTCTTTTTCAGATTGACTGCCTATTTCCTCTTCCTTTGTTTGGTATGGTGGGTTTTTATCTTGCTCCTTCGTCTGCTGTGTATTTCTCTGTCTTCTCATTTCACTTAACTTACTGTGTTTGGGGTCTCCTTTTCACAGGCTAGAGGTTCATAGTTCCCGTTGTTTTTGGTGTCTGCCCCCAGTGGGTGAGGTTGGTTCAGTGGGTTGTGTAGGCTTCCTGGTGGAGGGGACTGGTGCCTGTGTTCTTGTGGATGAGGCTAGATCTTGTCTTTCTGGTGGGCAGTACCGCATCCGGTGGTGTGTTTTGAGGTCTCTGTGAACTTATTGTGATTTTTGGCAGCCTCTCTGCTAATGGGTGGGGTTGTGTTCCTGTCTTGCTAGTTGTTTGGCATAGGGTGTCCAGCACTGTAGCTTGCTGGTCGTTGAGTGGAGCTGGGTCTTCACGTTGAGCTGGAGATCTCTGAGAGAGCTCTCACCATTTGATATTACATGGCTCTGGGAGGTCTCTGTGGTCTAATGTCCTGAATTCAGCTCTCCCACCTCAGAGGCTTAGGCCTGACACCCGGCCGGAGCACCTAGACCCTGTCAGCCACATGGCTCAGAAGAAAAGGAAGGAAGAAAAAGAAAGAAAGAAAAATAAAATAAAGTTATTAAAATAAAAAATAAAATATATGTTATTAAAAATAAAAAAGCAGTAAAAAAAGGAAAGAAAGAAGAGAGCAACCAAACCAAAAAACAAACCCACCAATGACAACAAGTGCTAAAAACTATACTAAAAATAAAACCCAAAAAACCAACAGAAAGAACCCTAGGACAAATGGTAAAAACAAAGCTATACAGACAAAACCACACATAGAAGCATACACATACACACTCACAAAGGGAGAAAAAGGAAAAAAAAAAAATATATATATATATATATATATATATAAAAAGGGAGAGAGCAACCCAATCAATAAACAAATCTACCAATGATAATAAGCTCTAAATACTAAAGTAAGATAAACATAAAACCAGATACAAATTAGATGCAGAAAACAAACCCCACGTCTATAGTTGCTCCCAAAGTCCATCACCTCAATTTTGGGATGATTCATTCTCTATTCAGGTATTCCACAGATGCAGGGTACATTAATTTGATTGTAGAGATTTAATCCACTGCTCCTGGGGCTGCATGGAGAGATTTCCCTTTCTCTTCTTTGTTCACACAGCTCCTGGGGTTCAGCTTTGGATTTGGCCCCGCCTCTGCATGTAGGTTGCCTGAGGGCGTCTGTTCTTCGCTCAGACAGGACAGGGTTAAAGGAACAGCTGATTTGGGGACTCTGGCTCACTCAGGCCAGGGGGAGGGAGGGGTACAGAATGCGGGGCGAGCCTGCGGTGGCGGAGGCTGGCGTGATGTTGCAACAGCCTGAGGCGCGCCGTGTGTTCTCCTGGGGTAGTTGTCCCTGGATCACGGGACCCTGGCAGTGGCGGGCTATACAGGCTTCCAGGAGGGCAGGTGTGGATAGTGACCTGTGCTTGCACACAGTCTTCTTGGTGGCTGCAGTAGCAGCCTTAGTATTTCATGCCCGTCTCTGGGTTCTGTGCTGGTAGCCATGGCTCGTGCCCATCTCTGGAGCTTGTTTAGGTGGTACTCTGAATCCCCTCTCCTCGTGCACCCCGAAACAATGGTCTTTTGCCTATTAGGCAGTTCCAGACTTTTTCCCAGACTCCCTCCTGGCTAGCTGTGGTGCACTAGCCCCCTTCAGGCTGTGTTCATGCAGCCAACCCCTGTCCTCTCCCTGGGTTCTGACTTCCGAAGCCCGAGCCTCAGCCTCCAGCCCCCACCTGCCCCCGCACGTGAGCCGACAAGCCTCTAAGGCTGGTGAGTGCTGGTCGGCAGTGATCCTCTGTGCGGGAATCTCTCCGCTTTGCCCTCAGCACCCCTGTTGCTGTGCTCTCCTCCATAGCTCTGAAGATTCCCCCCCGCCCACCCCCCATCTCCACCAGTGAAGGGGCTTCCTAGTGTGTGGAAACTATTCCTCCTTCACAGCTCCCTCCCAGAGGTTCAGGTCCCATCCCTATTCTTTTGTCTCTTTTTCTTTTTTCTTTTGCCCTACCCAGGTATGTGGGGAGTTTCTTGCCTTTGGGGAAGTCTGAGGACTTCTGCCAGCGTTCAGTAGGTGTTCTGTAGGAGCTGTTCCTCATGTAGATGTATTTTTGATGTACTTGTGGGGAGGAAGGTGATCTCCACGTCTTACTCCTCTGCCGTCTTGAAGCTATCCGCATGTGTCTTTTGGAACTGTGGTTTTCTCTGGGTATATGCCCAGTAGAGGGATTGCTGGGTCCATCCTTCTTAAATATGTTCTTTCTGATACTAACAGTCCTCTGAAATGAATAACAGAGTACTGCTTTATAAATACTAATTACTGGCAGAAGGAAAATATGCTGGATTGTATTATTTAATTACAAGAGGCAATGTGTCCCCCTCTCTGCCTTATTAAATGATGACTTTACTCTTACTCCCAGATAAGAATTATTACTATAAGCATGATACGTTAAGCCCAAAATATAATGAGCTGTGTCTGGTTGATTTGGAATACATCATTTGCCATAACATATGCTATTCTTACTATCATTTTCTTCTCCCCATTTTTCAGAACAAATACAGTCAATTCATATTAGGCATTAGCCTTTCTTATTTTTGCCCTTTATCTCTTCTGAGTAATTTTGGCCTCTGGTAAACTAGTTTCAATAAATTTTCTGAGATCAGCTTCATGAACCAGGAGGCCTAGACTGGGTCAATATGATTCCAGTTATCTGAATCAAAAGTGGAAAAAGTCAGTCAGATGCTTATCCTGCATACTGCCAAACATCTGGTTGTATTTGGAAACATTCATTAACAAAACATGTGAACGATTGACAACATTTTTCACTTCTTATGTATCTGTCTGTTGGAGTATAAAGACAACCTTGATAAGTTACTACATAAGAGAAAAAAAAAGTGTAGTAAGGTTATTATAGTTTCTAGAAACTATAGCGTGATTTTATCAGCATGAAAATGCTAAATTTATTTTTTATTGTAACATGTTGAATTTTCCTTTCTAAAGAATCTAATATGACTGCCTTGTTGAATGTCAGAATGATCTATTTTGGGGGGTAGCTAAAAACTATTTTGAGTAGAAACCTAGAGATATAAAATTAAATTAAGCCGACAAGGCAACACTCCATGGCCCTATATATTAATGTTGGCAGAAGGTAAATCTGCACCACTGATGGAAGCTGGCTCATTATATGTGCTCTTTCTTGAGTCTTTTGCTGTATTAGATGAATGAATAGTTAATAAAATAAAAATTAATTTATTTAGAATTGAAAAGTATTTGGAACTCTGATTATGATATTACAGTCAAGTTGTAAAGTGAAAAAATACATACTTTCTTAAAGATGAGTAAGGCCAGACACTATAAAACTCTGGGAGGAAAACATAGGCAGAACACTCTTTGACATAAATCTTAGCAAGATCTTTTATGACCCACCTCCTAGAGTAATAAGAATAAAAACAAAGATAAACAAATGGGACATAGTTAAACTTAAAAGCTTTTGCACAGCAAAGGAAACCATAAACAAGACGAAAAGACAGGCCACAGAATGAGAGAAAATATTTCTGAATGAAGCAACTGACAAAGGATTAATCTCCAAAATATACAAACAGCTCATGAAGCTCGGTATCAATAAAAACAAACAACCCAATCCAAAAATGGGCAGGAGACCTAAATAGACATTTCTCCAAAGAAGACATACAGATGGCCGACGAACACACGAAAAGATGCTCAACATCACTAATTATTAGAGAAATGCAAATCAAAACTACAATGAGGTACCACCTGACACCTGTCAGAATGTCCATCATGAAAAAATCTACAAACAATAAATGCTGGAGAGGGTGTGGAGAAAAGGGAACCTTCATGCATTGTTGGTGGGAATGTAAATTGATACAGCCACTATGGAGAACAGTATGGAGATTCCTTAAAAAACTAAATATAGAATTACCATATGACCCAGCAATCCCACTGCTGGGCATATACCCAGAGAAAACCGTAATTCAAAAAGACACATGCACCCCATTGTTCATTGCAGCACTATTTACAATAGCCAGGACATGGAAGCAACCTAAATGTCCATCAACAGAGGAATGGATAAAGAAGATGTGGTACATATATACAACAGAATATTACTCAGCCATAAAAAGGAGCGAAATTGGGTCATTTGTACAGACGTGGATGGACGTAGAGTCTGTCATACAGAGTGAAGTAAGTCAGAAAGAGAAAAACAAATATTGTATATTAACACACATATGTGGAATCTGAAAAAATTGGTACAGACGATCTTATTTACAAAGCAGAACTAGAGACACAGACATAGAGAACAAACATATAGACACCAAGGGCAAAAGGGGGGGGTGGGATGAATTGGGAGATTGGGATTGACATATATACACTATTGATACTATGTATAAAATAACTAGTGAGAACCTACTGTGTAGCACAGGGAACTCTACTCAGTGCTCTGTGGTGACCTAAATGAGAAGGAAATCCAAAAAAGAGGGGATATATGTATACATATAGCTGATTCACTTTGCTGTACAGTATAAACTAACACAATATTGCAACTATACTCCAATAAAAATAAAGAAGGAACACTTTAGACTCTTGAGAGGTTTTTAGTGATGTGTATGTGTGTTACAACTTTTGAAAATCTAGTATTAGCTTGAAAGGGTGAGTGAGTGGGAAGTTTGAACTTGGTATAAAAAGTAATATGAAAACATAGAAAGAACATTAAATTAGCAGGTGGGAGACCTACAGTCTGATTAAAGATATCCTTTGGGGCTTCCCTGGTGGCGCAGTGGTTGGGAGTCTGCCTGCCAATGCAGGGGACACGGGTTCGAGCCCTGGTCTGGGAGGATCCCACATGCCGCGGAGCAACCAAGCCCGTGAGCCACAACTACTGAGCTTGCGCGTCTGGAGCTTGTGCTCCGCAACGGGAGAGGCCACGACAGTGAGAGGCCCGCGCACCGCGATGAAGAGAGGCCCCCGCTCGCCGCAGCTGGAGAAAGCCCTCGCACAGAGGCGGAGACCCAACACAGCCAAATATAAATAAATAAATAAATGAATAAATAAATTTAAAAAAAAAAAAAAAAAAAAAAAAAAAAGATATCCTTTGACTTGATGTAAAGTTCTTAGAAAAGTCATTTTCCATCTCTGGGATACAGATTCCTCAATAATAAATGAGGGTGTTTGATTATATGATCTCCAGAATCTGTTGTTATACTAAAATTCAAGGATATATTCAAAAATTATGGTTAAGTAGTTCTAATGTTATACTATAAGTAATAATGAAATACAATCTATTTATGAAAATCAGATTTTATAAGCTGGATTTTTAAGAAAACATCTCTTTGTGAAGAATGACATTTTCCCATGAATTAATAACTCAAAAAATGTATGATTCAGAATTCTACCAAAGTATTGCATTGTATCTTTAAGATCCAAGAGAGATCTATTTCTATTCCTTACAACCAGGATCGTGTACATCGTGTCAAGTTCTCTTCAAGGTATGTGTCTCTGATTTCTATATTCAGATTACTCTGATTTACTGTCATATGGGAAATTAAAGCTTATCTATTTGATACTAAGTTCTGTGTGAATTCAAAACTAAAATATTAATGACAACATAGTCATCAGCGATATCACCGGCCCATATTTAAAACCTTAAAACTGCAACAATCCATTAACTAGATCTTTCACCTTTGGACATACTGCAATCTCAGTGTTATTTAGTTTGATGATTAGCTGGTAACATTCACAATTTAATAACAGAAACAACAGTGAATTCTTGGACAGCGTTCAATTAGTAATTTACAATAAAAAGATGTGAAGTTTCATGTGTATCATGTACACTTCAATTACACGATATTCGTGATGTACTACATGATAAAACACACACACAATCGCTAACCTCAGAAGCTAATGCCACAGAATGGGCAAACCTAAAATAACCTATAGGGAAAATCAAATCTAAAACTCGATATTATAGCAATATTTTATACCAGTCACTGTAATTTTTAACTCTGTAATATTGATAATCTTCAGTAATTTTCAAAAATCATGTTTCATATTTTAGATGTATGCAATGTGTTATATTTGAATGCTAAATTTTAATTTAGATGTTCCTTGAAAATCATACCCCTTCCAACTCCAACTCATAGTGGAGAGAACTTAACCTATATTCATTCACTCAGTCATTCAGTAAATACTTATTGAGTACTTACTGTATTCAAGATTCTGAACAGTATGGTCAGATGGCATAGAGCTGATAGTATTTAGTATGTATATTCTTATCTTATTTTTCTTTAAAACCCCCATGTATTTGTGTCCTTAGATTTAACTGGTGTGCAGAAATCTTGAAAAATTTTAAAGCAAGATTGGGAACTTTGTCTTACCACGCGTTCAGTGAATGAGTTGTCATGATCCTTCTGACAACAAAGGGGGAGAAATCAGTTTAGTTTTGTGTATCTGTTTTGGTATCATGGGGTATGATATAAAATCAATATAACTGATAAACATGGGGTATATAAAAATCAATATTGCTATTAAACTGGAATTGGTTGTTCTTATTACATAAAAGGGTTTTGAATTTATGAATTGCAAATATATTTACTTTAAATATGGTTATATTTATGAAATCAATTTAACTGAAACTTAAGTCTTTCCTGAAATTTGGGGTCATAGAAAAGACTCTTGTCTGTTCTAGGCCTAAATCAATAACCAAAGTCCTTCCTATATAGAAATTCCAAAGCAGCTATAAAATTTAACAGCACTGGTCCAAAGAAACTTTCTAAATATTCCCTGATTTTGAATAGTGAAAACTAAAGTGTCCTATCTATTTATCCATATATCTAAATTAGGAACAGGACATTAAAAAACACAAATTCCAAACATTTGAAATCAGGATTATAATAGTGGAATATTTAACATAAAAATAACTTAGTTTTTATCATGTTAAAATACTCACATATACTCTAAATTTATGTTTCTTGCTGTTTTACCCAGGTAGTAATAATGTCTGAATATTAGCTTAAAGAAAGTTCATAGGAATTTTTAGAAATAAATATGATATGTGAAGGAAACATACTTGTATAGAGACAATTTTTTATATTTTGGAAATTGTTTCTCTCTTCTAGATAAAATAGCAGGTTTGGGGAAATTGGAAAATATTACTTAAGCTCTACTTCTTTTTAGTTTGATATATACACATATGCTTACAACTTTTGTTGGTCTTGATGTGGAGTTGTACATTCCCTTTATGAATGTTAGGATGTGGCACATGCTTTTCTGTCTTTTCATTAGTGTTCCTCAGCGGTCTCTTTTGGAACAAGCTCAGAAGCCCATTGACATCAGACAAAGAAGTTCGCAAAATCCTCAAAATTGCCCAGCAGCATCAGGTGATTCAAAGCACAAAGTTTAAACAGTCAAAACGGAGTTAATGTTTAATAGTTTATTTTGCAAAAGTTAAGAAAGAATTTCAAGAAGGAATGAATCAATAGTGTCAGGGAGGCCAAGTAGGATTAAGACCAGGAGGCCATTGGATTTGGCAACTAGGTGATCAGTGATGACCTTTGAGAAATGGAAAGTAATTTTTCTGAAGTTTCTTCTTTCAGTTGGGTAGTAGTTAAAGATGTGTCTAGGGAGGCGGGAGAGGGGGTTCAGCTTTAGTTTCTATACCATGTGTGAAAAATCTGGGAAAGGAATTTGAGAGAGGCTTCTACAACAGGCTAAAATTTATAGGCAATCTTTAGAATATTGAAATATTAAATGGAGTAGTTGTGGGCATGTGTTTTATTTATCAGTTTGTTATTTCACCTCCCCAAAGTAAGATATATACAGTATCTCTTAAATGTTAAAAATTAATGTAGTTACTCAAAATGAAAAATTAATCAATAAAATCATAGAAAATAACTTTACAAACTGTGATATGAATTTCAAATAAGTATTTTATTTTATGATGTACTTTTGAGAGAGTTTAAATGAATTATAGATTTGTGAAATATCAGATAAACAAAGTGAAAAGTTATGCCTTGGGTCATAAAATCTGGCACTATCTACTTTTAAGCAATTCAAGTAAGTTAAGTAAGGGAAAAATGCCTGACTGAGTCCCCAAGTCGTCTGTAAAATATAGCATATAGATTTTATTAAAATGTCAATAATTAAATGGATATATAGGTACACTGTATGAAAATCAGATAGTCGAAGACCTGAATTTTAAAATCCCATTCTTCTTCTTAGGAGACTCAGATAATGGCCTAATTCTTTTAAATGGTAGTGTCCCCTTGTGCAGAAATATTATCTTGTGAGAAATAAGATAACCCTGTGTGAAGAGAAACTTTAGGACTTTTTTCCCCAGAATCTTTCTGGTTTGACTAGTGTTAATTTTGCTAATACTGAAGAAACAACTAAAACTTTAAGGTTTATTCATATTGTATATTTTGAAATAAGGAAACTCTGGACTAAGCCCCAAAGCATTTAGGAACAGTGGTGGGAGGGAGAAACGGAGAGTATCTGTGTAGATAATAGCTAAAGTTCTTTTTAGCTCTAAAATTCTATTATTTTATTGTGTGTGCTACATAGATGATTTGAAGTTCCCATGAGACTGCATACTTCATGATGCAGGAAATCAGAACACCTTACTACAAATTTGCCTCAAAATCTCAGACATTCACCCAAACTTCTTACTTAGCCTAATGACACACCAAAAGACCTGAGAGAAAATAGTTTCCTATGGAAAGATATTAAATTGCAAAAGTACAACAGTGTCAGAAGATGTGAACACAAATTGTAAGATGTGTTCAGTACAAAGGCTGCAAATAAAAGAGGGATAGTACTATTTATCTTCAAATTCCAAGCACACAAAAACAATAAAAAGGGACTTGAGAGTCCCCTTAGTGAAGCTTTTTCTAAGTACACTCACCCAGATCTACTGATCTTTGAGCCTAAATATTCTCACTCTATTTTAACCACAGATGTTATTTACTATACCACAAGTCTTAATATCAAAAATCCAGACTTCTAATCCAGGCAAATTTGCATTTTAAATGGAAGTATTTACACTATAGAAATGAGCTGTGCATTGTGATACAACTAGCAAATGTGGCTATTAAAATTAAAACTAAAATGAAAATGAAGTTAGATTTTAAATTCAACCTCTCAGACACACTGGCCATATTTCAAATGCTCAATAGCCATGTGTGGATAGTGGCTACTGTATTGGACAATGCAGATACAGAACATTTCTATTACTGCAGAAAGTTCTATTGCAGAGAGCTTCTATAGAAAGGTTCCTGGCTTTATAAAAAGGGCTAAGATTTGCCACTCTTCAGTTGTTCACTTCTCAACTGTATTGAAATACTTGAAGATATATCATTGATTAGAAATTGGGGGATTAAGATTCAAGAGTCAATTCTCCTCTTGAAAGTTTTGTCTAATCTATCACCTTCTAATATACTGTTGGGCTATTTTTCTACTGATTAGTATGGGAGGCCAGAAATACCACCCAGCCCTTCCTATTCTTGATACATTCTCTTTTTTTCATGGGACTATCTGTATACCAGTCTTATTGTGTACCTTGTTACACAGATAGAGAAAAAATACCTAGCAAATGTACACTTAATACTGAAAACAGAAAAACCATGCAGGTCTAACAGAACAAACCGTGAGCCTGTCACTACCTGTGAAAACAGAACATAGGATCTTAGCCCCATAAGAATTTATCAAGTGATATCTCCAGAATGGAAAGAGGCTACAAGAAAAATACCAAGGGATTGAACTGGTACACTATAAAAATGAAGTCAATGGCTGTGATCACAACTGTTACTAATGTCTTTTTGGCATTCCACAGAATCTTCTTCTGAGGAAGAGAGCCCTGTGACCAGGAGGAGGTCCCAGTCATCACCACCTTATTCTACTATTGATCAGAGGTTGCTGGTTGACATCCATGTAGGTTTCCATCTTAACTCTTAACGCATTTATATCTGTTCTTTTTAATTTTCAATTTCTTTTAACTTACATATTTTCATCTTCATTCGAGGGAAAGGCTAAAGTGTTCAGTTTTTAAATTAATCTTTCAAATATATATTTCTATTGGTATGTCAGTATGCAGAATATGAAATCTAGAAATTAAATTTAATCGATGTAAAAACATTTAATGTAAAATATTTTGTGACGTAAAATATAAAAACATTTAATCGATCATAAAATATTTTACTTTCACATTCTTGTGTCAGATCATATTCAGGAGAGGAGTGATAAAAAGCTATTTGTAGAAACTAATCTCAAATTAAGGAGTAAGGTTTAGATGCTCAGTTTTTGTCTAATATCATTTCGTGGATGATAAGGCAATGCGTAAAGATAAAACATTTAGCGAAAAATAAAATGCTTTCTAATTTCATAAATAAAAAGGCCTTCTAATTATTTTTGCAGTGTGCTTTCAGATCATTCTGTTTTACTTTTGTAATTACCTCTACCCTACTACACATACACCCCTTTCAGATTGCTCAGAGGTTGCTTATAGGACACATACCATACTTAAAGGTGAATTTATATTAATTTACTTCTTAGAAGTGTTTACATTACTTTAATACAGCCTATGTTGTATAAAACTAGAGCTGGGGGCTTCCCTGGTGGCGCAGTGGTTGAGAATCTGCCTGCCAATGCAGGGGACACGTGTTCGAGCCCTGGTCTGGGAAGATCCCACATGCCGCAGAGCAACTAGGCCCGTGAGCCACAATTACTGAGCCTGCGCGTCTGGAGCCTGTGCTCCGCAACAAGAGAGGCCGCGATAGTGAGAGGCCTGCGCACCGCGATGAAGAGTGGTCCCCACTTGCCACAACTAGAGAAAGCCCTCGCACAGAAACGAAGACCCAACACAGCCATAAATAAATAATAATAAATAAATAAAATAAAAAAAAACTAGAGCTGGGAAATTAACATATCAATTTTAAGAGCTAATCCCAATATCAAAGCATAAAACAAAAGGAAAAAAGTGACTGTCTTCTCTAGAATGTTAAATTATCTGTTCTCTTCTCCAGCACCAAAACCAAATGTCTAGTTCTCAGCAGATAAGTAGGACTAATAAAAAACAAAGTGAGTAAATTTTGCCCTGTGTGATCCAGAAAGGCCATTAATGATCATAGCCTGAGGTTTGGGTTTTGGCAGCTCATCCTCACAAAAATGTTGGCTCTATATAGTGAGTGAACATCTTCATTTCAATTGAAAATACATCTTAAAATATTATCAGCCTGGAAGCTTTCCAATCTAGAAGAAAATGAAAGGCTACTAGAGACTACATTAACCTTTCTTGTGCACACAGGTTCCAGATGGATTTAAAGTAGGAAAAATATCACCCCCCGTTTACTTGACAAATGAATGGGTAGGCTATAATGCACTCTCTGAAATCTTCCGGAATGATTGGTTAACTCCTGCACCTGTCATTCAGCCACCTGAAGAGGATGGTGATTATGTTGAACTCTATGATGCTGGTGCTGATACTGATGGTGATGATGATGATTCTAATGATGCTTATGAAGATACTTATGACCATGACAATGGCTGTGATGAGTTGGATAACCAGGTTGATCAGGCTAATGATGCTGGTGAAGACCAAGACGATGACGACAATGATGAGGTTGTTGATGACAAAGGCAATAATCGTGAGGATGCTCCTAGTTGGCCAAGGTTGGTTTTTCTGGATTACTTGCATTATCCATATTTTATAATTTTAAAACTATTTGCATCTTTGGTTTACTTTCAAAATTTATTACCAAGAGGGCAAATGAATTGCACTTGCATGTTGGTAAATGGTTGATTTTCAACAATACATTTTAAATTATTTTAATGCAAAACACTTAATTTTGCATTTCTTGTAATTACTATATTTTATTAGCATTCAACTATTTATTAGGTTCTTTATAACTGGAATTGTCTGGGTGTGTCTGTTAAAATTAATGCTACTGAATCATTCTACCCTGTAAGACACAATGAGTGTGAGAAATGGGCTGACAAATTAAGTAGTGTGCCTCTTAATAATTGTAAGTTGAAGCCCTGATGTTTGTGAACAAAATCTCTAAATTTGCTGAGAAAAATGAAGTGCAAATATGATACTCACTTGATAGTTTTAAGCTCCAACTTACTAACATAGCATAATCCTTGGGATTCTGAAAACTGCTGTAACTAAATTCAGTGCTCGTTCAATTTTATCTTCTTATAGAGTAGCTGCTCAAAGTGGTAATATTTAGTGAAGTAGTGTTTTTGGCATACCACCAGTATGCTATATATATATAGTTACTTGTTCCTGCTCTATAAGCAGCCAGTGTGTTCTTATTTACATGTGCTTATGGTTTGTATTTAAACTGCTCTCAAAGGTGATTCATTAATATAGTATATTTTTAGAAAAATAATTAACAGTGGGAGAATTGTTTGCTTTATAATATTGAAATCCATATTTTGTTTTGTTAATTTTCAAATGTTACTGGGGATATACATGACAGAACAGACTACAATTCATTCAACATTTTTTCTTTTTTGCCAACTAAAAAACTACCAGGAATTCTGTTCTCAAATCCATTTGCTTTTAGAATTATCATAGGTACATGTTTATGTTGTCCCTTATGCAAAAGATCATTGAGACATTTTGCTAAGCTTGGTGTTCTTAACAAATAATTAAGTGACTATCTTAACTTAATGAGATCTATATTACTGAACTTCCTGGTGATAATAGTAGAACAATCAATGGAAATCTGTTGCAAAGCAGACAATACATATGTTAGAAAATAAAGGCACGTGTTTAAATTAACATAAATTACATATATTATAAGAATTATTTAAATATGTTGTGGTTGAACCAAAAATATGGGCTTGATCATTCATGTGGCTGTGAAGTTGCTAATGCATGAAGTAGTCTACGGTTTAAGAAAATAAAACATATTATTGCTACTAACCTAACACATGTTCCTAATAAAGGATGCAAGTTCTCTTCCATCTGCCATCCAAATGCAGCCAGGGAATTGACAGTGGCTATGGTGTTAATTCAATATTTAAGATTGACAGGACACAGGGACATTTTTCATATCTATATCATACCAGTAGTGTTCACATAGAACAAAAACATGCCTGGAGATTGTACATATGTGTAAGGCATCCTAATTTTATTTCATTTGTTGACTTTCAAATATGTTTTTGTTGGGTGGTTTTCTATCATTAATCGGATCTTGTTATCAGGCCAAGCTGTGGCAGAGGTGGAAGCTACAAGCAAGATGGTAAAGATGGAAGTGTTGGAGGGGAAGGAACTTTCGGCAGCAATGGAAGCCAGAGAGCTAGTAGAAGCCATGGAGGAAGTACAGCCATTGGGGGCAGTGCAGCCATTGGAGACCATGAAGGACACAGAGCCAATACAGACAGTGGAAGAAGACGCAAAGAGGGTAATGGAAATGAGGGAGTCAGTGGAACCAATGAAGAGAGTGAAGCCCTTGAACTCAATGGAGAAGAAAATTGCTCAGAGATAGATGATCCAGTATTGGAGAGACCAGTATCCCAGGAATTTGAACATAAACCAGAGGTAATGCACCATTTGAAAAGGAGAATGAATTCTTCTCCTTGTGAATGCGTTTCTTCATGTGATATGTCATATTTCCAGCCATTACAAATATATTTTAAACTTCTATCCCAAAGCCTTAAAGATTTTTAATTATAGCTCTAGATAGATCTTTATTTCTTCTAATTTGGATGGTTCCTCTTTTCTTCCAGGGACAAAAATATCTTATTTGTTTACCTTTATTACTCAGATCACATGCTTGGGATAGTGTCTCTTAACACATACATTTTTCTGGGAGGTTTTATTGTGATAAAATACACGTAACATAAAATTTTATGTTTTAACCATTTTTTAAGTGTACAATTCAGTGGAATTAAGTACATTCACAATGTTTTACAACCATTACTACTATTCATTTCTGGAAATTTTTTATCATCTCAAACAAACAATTAACTCCCCATTATCCCTCCCCTGAGTCCCTAATAACCTCTATTCTACTTTCTGCGTAGGTACCTTATATAGGCAGAATCATACAATATTTGTCCTTTTGTGTCTGTCTATTTCACTTAGCATAATATTTTCAAGGTTCATCCATTTTGTAGCATGTATCAGAATTTCCTTCCTTTTTAAGGCTGAATAATATTCTGTAGTACGAATATATCACATTTTGTTTATCCATTCATACGTTGATAGACACTTGGGTCATTTTCACCTTTGGCTGTTGTGAACATTGGTGTACAAGTGTCAGTTGTTGGAGTCCCTCTTTTTAATTCTTTGAGCTATATACCTAGGAGTGGAATTGCTATCTTCTATTTTAACTTTTTGAGGAAGTGTTAACACATACAGTTTAAAACAGAAGTAGTGTACTGTGTTTAGACAATTATTTTGTCATTCACAAAATATTTACAGACTTTATAGATATGTTTTAAAATACTCAAGTAGCTTCACATATGCTAGATAAATAGGAATTATCACAGAGATTTCCTGGAACACGTGGTTTTTGAACTAATTCTTGACAAATGAGGAGTATTGGATATCTGAAAACAGAGATGAGATTCCAGACAAAGGAAAAATCATGCCAATTTACTTTCCCAGCCTATTGTCCTATCATAACTAGCTTAGAAGATGCCACGCTTTTTCATGAATTAGTGACCTTGTTCAAGCACTTCCCTTTGTCTATAAGCCTTCCCCTTACCTCTTCTCTGCTTGTGAACTAGTCATCCTTCATGGTTCAACTCATATATCATCTTTGACTTCCCAAGGCAGAATTACACACCTCTTCATCTGCACTCGCAAGCATTTTGCCCATCGTTTTATTTTAGTACTTATGACTTTGTAATTTATTTATTTGTTTACTTGCTCTTCTGTCACGATAGATTGTAAACTCTTAAAAGGCAGGAATTGGGCTTCCCTGGTGGCGCAGTGGTTGAGAGTCTGCCTGCCAATGCAGGGGACGCGGGTTCGAGTCCTGGTCTGGGAGGATCCCACATGCCGCGGAGCGGCTGGGCCCGTGAGCCACAATTGCTGAGCCTGCGCGTCTGGAGCCTGTGCTCCGCAACAAGAGAGGCCGCGATAGTGAGAGGCCCGCGCACCGCGATGAGGAGTGGCCCCTGCTTGCCGCAGCTGGAGAGAGCCCTCGCACAGAAACGAAGACCCAACACAGCCATAAATAAAATAAATAAATAAAAATTTTAAAAAAAAAAGGCAGGAACTATTTTTAATCCATCCTTGATTACTTTTTGTTACCTACTCACACAATCCCAGGGTCCAATTTAGGGCTTCGTCTATGGCAGTCATACAGTAATTACAGAAGAAATCAATGAAGGAAGGAAACAAAGAAGACAAGGAAGGAGGAAACTCCCTAGATGGTTTCCAATGGGAAAGCAACATCAGTGAGAAAGTATCTATGTCTGCCTCTCTATCTATCTATCTATCTATCTATCTATCTATCTATCTATCTATCTATCATCTATCTATCTATCTTTCCATCCATCCATCTATCCATCCATCCATCCTACCTACCTACTACCTACCTACCTAACTGCCTACCTACTTATCTTAATTAAAGACATTAAAACAGGATGTCCCAGCACAGTTTTCATAGCACCCCTGGGTATCTCCAGTTATCTTAAGAAATGTTTTTGATTTTATTTTAATTTTAAAAGGACATGTTGCCATACAACACTTTTGTGGCAGGAAAGGTCATAAAAACAAGTCTTTGACAGGGCAGCACAACTGTCTCAATCACTGTTTAGAAACAAAGAAATGCTTATCAGCAAACAGGCTTACCAAAAACTGTTGGTATGTTTTTCCACAGGATATGGCATCCCACATAAATTCTGTCACATTTTGTGACTTTTATCCTTGAATTTCTTCTCTGTAAGTTAATGGAATCTGGCTAAATTTTCACTGAAGCATGTTCACACTCTTGAATTTGTGTTAGTTGATTTTCCATCATTAGCTTTGTCATTTGACAAAATGGAAATGAATCTACCATAGCATAGCTGAATGTAAGCTTTGGAATCAAACAGACTTTGGCTTCAAACTCTGATCCTCTTAATTATCTCTATGACCTTGAATAAATTATATAACTTCGCTAAGCTTTAGTTTCCTTGTAAGTAAAATGGAGATAATCTTACTTACTTTTTGGGTTGTTGCAAGGATTCACAACAATATGTAAATAAGATGCCTAGCAGGATATCTAATGCATAGTAAAACTCCACAAATTTTAGGTCCGTAAATTATACAGCTGAGGAGTTCATGCTCCTTGAATTCCTACTTTGGCATCAGTTGTCTCAATATAGGTTAGTTATTTCTTTTCTGATAACATTGTTGAGTTCTACTGGTAAATGTGGATTTTATAAGGATAAAGAATTATAAGATGTTACAAATTTTGTATTCTCTTTTTCAAATAACCCCTAGGCATATCATATTTCTCTCACTGTTAATTTCCTAATAAAGTCAAAATAAAGTTTTAATCATCTTTTAGGAGTCAGGTGGTAGAAGTGAAGCCTCAAATGCCATTGCCTCAGGCGCTGCACCTGCAGCACCTGGTGATGAGAATGACACTATGGACATATCAGAAGTATCAACAGAATCAGGTTTTTCTGCCAGCCACTCATCTCCTCCCAACGGTTCTGAAGGGGCCGCAAATGCTGACTTTGCCAGTGCCATCTGTAAGTGTACTTAATATAATCTCCAAATGCTGCAGTCTGTTCACATATTAAATACAGTGTTTGGCCACTGGTTCATTATCAGAAAAGAATCAAATCATTCTGATACTCAGTTGACATAAATTCAGATGGATGTGTATATATTTTTAAATCTACTCTTCACTTAGTCTTTATGGCACCTAAATTTGAACTACAATTGAGAAATTGGGTCCCTCATCTGGATTGTACTTGCAATCTAATCACAGTAACTTGAAGTATATTCATATTCAGAAATGTATTCTGACCATCTTGATTTGTGTTACCTGATGGTTTAGTATTTATAGAAATTATAGCTCCAATAAAAAAATAAAATACAATAAAGGAAAAGGAATTTTTCTAAGCTATGTCTCATTTGTGGAAACACTCAAGCACATATGGTGTAAGTTCTCTCAATATCTTCTCTTCACAGTATATGCTGGATTAGTGGAAGTACCTGAGAAATCATCTAAGCAACCCTCTGAAGTCAATGTTAACCCACTCTATGTCTCTCCTGAATGTAAAAAACCACTAATCCACATGTATGAAAAGGAATTCACTTCTGAGATCTGCTGTGGTTCTTTGTGGGGTGAGTTTGGTTTCTTAAAACTGAGTTGTTATATTTTAAAGAATATATTTTTATCCATATAGCAAACTTGTGAAAAATCATAGATGTAAACGTGTTTGCTATTGAAAAACCATTTCCAAGTATATACATATATACACATACATACACACACACACACACACAGTTGTTAACTTGCTTATTTATTTATTTGCTGATTTATTTTTACTCAATGCAGTTTGCTGTTTGAATTACTCCCTATCCTTTTTATTCTGCTTTTCTTTACGGCCCGAATTAACTTGGCTAAAATATAAAATCGGACTAGGTTATCATTATTTGAAAATTCAAGCTTAGTATTTTTAATTTGGGCAGAATGCAACATATAATACCTAATGAGATATTACAAGAAATTTCTTCAGGTTCTTGTTTTTAAAATATCTTGTGGATTTTTAGAGAAAGTTCCTTGTGTAATATCTTAACTTTTATAGACTTTTTCAACCCTTTGTTCCAGAAGAATTATAACCACATTGGTAATGCTGAGACAATATTTTACCTCAAGCGGGTCTGAATCATAAATTAAACAGAATAAATAAATGCAAGGAAGGGAAAAATCCAAAATAAATGCCAACCTCCTACCTTCAGTTTCATAGACTTTGCTTAATGTATCATTGAACAGGAGACAGAATTTTAAATTAAAAATAGAGCAGTGTAGCAAACATTATAGTTATGTGGATTAAACAACTTGGGAAAAAAGAAGCCATCCTCAAAGTTCTACTAATATAATGTATCAGATAACAAGAAAGCAAAGTTTACTTCATTGTCATTTCAGTCAGGAAACTACCCAGAGATGAACTTAATGTCTAGTAACTCATTTTTATCATTTGTCATTTTATATTTTGAAAAATAAAAGATTATAATATGTGTCAATGTGGTAGACCGAGATCCCCAAAATGGCTGCTGCCAGTGTCTCAGTCCTCAGGGGGGTCCCAGCTGCCTCATGCCTCTCCAGGGGGATTCTCTAAGAACAACAAGTGGTTCTGACCCAGGCATCTTTCACACTACTGCATCTGCCCTGCGTCATGCCACTGGGAGCATGTGAGATTTTGTGCATGCTCTGTAAGAATGAAATTTCCTTTTCCTATAGCCCTCCAGCTCTCCTGAACATAAGCCCCACTTGATTTTCAAAGGCAGATGTTCTAGGAACTCATCTTCCCAGTGCCAGACCCCCAGGCTGGGGAACCCAATGTGGGTTTCAGACCCCTTGCACCTTGAGGAGAACCTTTTGTTTATGAGTCATCGACCCTGGGGTGTGGGTCTTTACTAAACCACATCTCTGCCACTCCTTTCCATATTGTTGTGGCTCCTTCTTTATGTCTTTAGTTGTGGAAAATCTTTTCTGCTAGTCTTCAGGTCATTCTGATAGACAGTTGCTCTGTAAATAGTTGTAATTTTTGTATGCCCATAGAAAGAGGTGTGTTCAGGGTCTTTCTACTCCACCATCTTGATCCTGACCCCCATTTGAAGTATATTCTAACTTTACTTCAATCTATTTTAGTCTTTTCATTCAGTCTATAAACAGTGCTTCTATTAGAATGAATAGAGCCAGCACACAAATAACAGAGTGTAGGAGTGTAAATACATGAAAGTAGAAACTAATTTTATAGGCATTTAGCAATGTAAGTTTTTTTAATATATGTGTGAACACAGAATCACTCAATTTAAAAACAATTTACATGCAATTATTCTAAAAGCATTAAAACCATGTTACAGTTAGCAATGAGAAATCAACTGAATTGAAGACTTGATATATACTAGGCATCTTTTATATTTAATGGTAACTTTCAAAAAGGTTGATTGATTTTTATAAAGTTTGGGACACTACTAAAAGGTGCTGAGATATACATAAAGTTCTATTTGTGTGATGGCAAACAAGACACCAGCCCGTAGAATATGTCAGAGGGTATTATCTTCAATATTTTAATGAAAATAAATTTGTTCTGTTGGCAGAGAGTTCATTTTTACACAGAATGAAGTTAACATTAGCCTAAGATGATAAACGTCACCTTTACATAGATCAGCACACTGGAGTAGCAAAAATACTAGTATAAATTCAATTATAAAAATGTAATCTGAGCTAATATAGCACTTTTCTTTTTATATACGAACAGGAGTGAATTTGCTGTTGGGAACTCGATCAAATCTGTATCTGATGGACAGAAGTGGAAAGGCAGACATTACTAAACTTATAAAGCGAAGACCATTCCGTCAAATTCAAGTTGTAGAGCCACTCAATTTGCTGATTACCATCTCCGGTTTGTTTAAGAACTAAAATTAACTGAGTAATTATGCAGATAAATTAGGTTGCAAACTGGGCTAAAGACTTTCTCAAGTGAAAGTATTCATAGGAAAGCACTTTAAATATAAACTTTAATTGGGACACCAGGCTTTCCTACTTGTATTTTCTTACCTATTTACAATTTAAACTTCTGACTCTCCTTTGGTGTCTGGATATTTGATTGTAATGTACCTGTCCTAGGTCAGTGACAAGAAAAACCATGCCATTTGCATCCTTTCACGTCTTTTCTGAGGAGCCACCTACATCTTCACAACTCACAGCTTCACCCACCCATGCACACACGACCACACTAACCTCCACTATATACCTTTCTTGTGTTAGAAGCAACAAAGAACAAAAAGGACAATAATTGGATAAAAATGAGACTCTGTTGTCTCTGCCACAGCTGTATAATAAGGGCCTACAGATAGGACTAGTAACAAGAATGGATCCCCTAAGATCTCTCCATTCTTCCCACATAGTAGTTGAACTTCTTAGTTTTGGTCAGTCAGATCCTGAACCTTGACATATGAGAGAACAAGTATATGGATGTTAATAATTATTGTGATTACTAAACAGTACTTGGTATCAGGAAAGCACTAACATTAATGCTGACTTTAGGCAAAAAAATGACTGTTGAAAGATTAGGAAAAATTTTTTAAATGGTTTGACTGTAGAATAAAATTATGCTAATCACAGTAATTTTATGTGTTTATTTACTTCCTGTCTGTACCTAATAACGATATTGCACATTAATTAATGATTATGTATAGTCCTAAATATGATCAACTTTGCTTTAAGTTTTGGTTAGAGAAATCCTCTACAGATATACTAAAGTGTCATGATTTTTTGGTCATTCATTTACAGTTGCTTGAGGCACACAGAAGCAACATTTAGTTTTTGAAAACATCTGGGTGGCTTACAGACTGCACATCTGGATAACAGATTTCTTTACTTTTTATCCAGCTTTCTCTAACCCAAATGTTCTCTTTTTAATTCTTAAGTTTCTCTTAAATGTGGATTATTTTTGCATCAAATAGTACTGAGAACATCAATATAGAAAGATATCTAATAGTTTGGAGTTCAATTTTATTTTACCATTTGAGAATAGAATGGCAATAGATATAGATGCTTGAATTCTAACACTGCTCAAAAATGTTGTGTAAAAATATATTTAAGATTAATTACATAAATGAGAATCTTATTGTTGGGCCCAGAAATCTTACAGTCATAAACCCTAAAAATGAATGTAAAGTCACTATATATGAAAAGAAATGTGTAATTTTAATGGCTTGTTTTTCTGAAGGAATTGTAGGAATTTGATGGGACTTACAGTTAGAAAATTAACATTAAAGATAGATTGGGCTGAGAAAAAATAATGAAACTGTTCAGTTACTTCATAAGTATACTGGAATGAAAGAGTACAAGTACCATCTCACTGGCCCAGAATGCCTAACAAGCAATACATAAGACACCCTTCTCATATATACACACTACCAGAGATAGCTTCTGGGTCTCTGAATCCCAGAAAGGTCATGACTTAGATAAGAAGCTAAGGTACAAATGAATGGATGGTGATTCTGTTGCCTGCACAGTGGCAGTCTTAACCTGTCCCAAAGAAGTATTTTACATTTACTTCTACATAGGTAGCTGGTAGACACTTCAGCTATCTCTTGGAAGTGAGAGACTAAGAGACACTTTGCTATCATATTTCCAAACTCTAAAGGGAAGACTCTGATGCAGCATAGATTTTTAAAAGTGCTTTTTTACTTTAATGAAAACATTTGGTTAAAAAGACAAAAATAGTTTTACGTTTTTTGTTCTTCTAATATATAAAAAAAATAGACTGAATTGGAACATTGTATCTTTTCTTATCTATCAGGCCATAAGAACAGACTTCGGGTGTATCATTTGACCTGGCTGAGAAACAAGATTTTGAATGATGGTCCAGAAAGTAAAAGAAGACAAGAGGAAATGCTCAAGACAGAGGAAGCCTGCAAAGCTATTGATAAGTTGACAGGCTGTGAACACTTCAGTGTCTGTAAGTCTCATTTCATGTTTACTATAGCTATATAAATTTTGCTTCCCTTCGTTTGGTGAAGAACATTATTGTGAAAGGCAAAGTAGAGAAAGAAAAGAATTTGCAACTTCAGATACAAAAATGAGTGAATTTCACTGAGAAACCTTTCGGGTCTTTTATGTCACAATCATGGCTGTTATTGAGAAAATATAGATTGACTGCAATAACTATTGGAGTTAAGTTTGGTTCACTTTCTCACCTTTCTTCCCTTCCCAGTCACTCTAATTAGTTCATATGAACTGATATTTCTTCCTGCTTCTATCTAACTTCAATTATATAAATGGTGTTGATGTATCTTCAATAACCTACAAGGAGATTTATATGACATTATCTTTCCTTGGAACAGCAATAAAATAGGATCACATAATAATTCCTTTTTTTCAAAATCAGAAAAATCCCTCTTAATACTGACCAGGAAACTTTACCATGAGTCAAAAAGAAAATTCATCAATTGTCTGCTGGCTCTCATTCCCACTGTCGATACTCATGAGTATAATTGCTAAATATTTCCTGTCTGATTACTGTGTTTTCATATCCCCTGTCTCTTCACAACCATCCACTGTGAAACGGAGTAATAAATCCAAGGTCTTAGAGTCCTGCTCTAATCTGTCAACAACTTGGAAGTAATGTTATCCAATTCTTTCTGTTTCTGAAGCAAATCCCCTCTACTCTCAGCCTTTGTTTTCTTCTTTCCTCTTTACTAATTGCCTGTGAGGCAGAACTAGTGGCATAGGTAAGAGATAGCTGGAATCACATAATATGAGTTGAGGCAGGATATTTCTATACTGACTGACTGTTTCTGTTCTGCATGCAAAGAGCCTTTCCGAGGATAGGTTTCCATATGTGTGTACATATGTACACAAACACCAATAAAGGTAGGAATGAGCACCTAGACAACTTAGGCATCAAATAACTATACTACTTTCTTCTAGTTTTATGTATCACTAATTTCCTCCAAATCATATTACATAAATGTGGTAGCCAGAGGTGAAAGATATTCCCAGATGTTAACCCAAAAGTTTATATAGCAGAACTGCCTCTTACTAACTTATCGAGTTTTTAGTTCAATAAGAGAGAGTTTACAAAGATAGTCATCTTGCAAACCTGTGCTTTTGGTAAACAGATGGACTAGTTTAGTCTAGTTTTCCTGGCTGACCGCATTCCAACCCATCCCAGCTCTCATAACAACCAATAACATTTGTCCTACTGACAGGTGGAACAGTAGCACCTTTACATAGGAGGACAACAACATAACCATACTTGCACGGTGTTTTCATAGCCTTCCAAGGTCAACAAAATAATGGACCGACATCAGTTACCGTCGTATATTAAAATTATTGGAACTATTTGCTTAACAAAGAATTCCTTTGCTTCTTGGGGATTTATTAATCATGCTTCTTTGACCTACTTCTGAACAGTTTAAAGAAAAAGAAAGCAAAGCTAGACTCAGGGAGACAGAGACACAGAATGAGAAAGAGAGAAGGAGAGAGGAGGGGAGGGGAGAGGAGAGAGAGAATTCGTATATATTAGTCTCAGATGAAGTCTGGCTAGCGAATACAGAAGCAGTGTCTCTGCCAAAGAAGCGGGGCTTTAGCGCAAATATAAATCTAGAAGTAGGACAACATATTTCATGAGAGCCAGAAGGTCTAGCCAAGAGCAAGCATATACTTTTTATATATTTTTCTCTTTTTTAGTAAAAAAAAAGCTCTATTGAAATAATTTACATATCATAAAATATACCCCATTAAAGTGTACAATTAAAGGGTTTAGGGTATGTTTATAGAGTTGTGTAACCATCACCATGATCTAATTTTCATCATTCCAAAAAGAAACCTCACGGCCATTAGCAGTCACTCCATATTTTATTCCTCTTACCTTATTCCCCTCATAGTCCTAAGTAGCTACTGATCTACTTTCTTTGCTGTGGATTTGTCTTTTCTCCACGATTTATTTAAATGGAATTATACATTATGTGGTCTTTTGTGACAAGCTTCTGTCACTTAGCATAATGTTTTCAAGGTTCATCCATGCTGTTACCTGTTCAACATGTATCAGTATTCCTTTTTATTGCTGAATAGTATTGCATTGTATAGATATATCACCTTTTGTTTATTCAGTTTTTTATACATCCATTGTTTTATACGTTTGCACTTTTTCCACTTTTTGGCTATTAGGAATAATTCTGCTATGAACATTTTCATACATGTCTTTGTACATTGGAGTGAATATTTTCTTTTCTCTTAGAGAGTACTGCCAGAATATTTTTAAAAGTGACTGACAGAACTGTTTTACATTGCCATAAGTATGAAAGCTCCATTTTTCTCTTCATTCTTACCAACACCTGTAAATGTCAGTCTTTTGATCCTAGCCATCCAAGTGGGTGTAACATGGCATCACATTATAGTTTTGATTTGCACTTCCCTGATGAATAATGTTGTTGAGCATCTTTTCAAGTGTTTATTGACCATTTGTATATCTTCCTTGGCTTATTTATCTTTTTGTTGTAGAGTTGTAAGTATTCTTTATATATTCTGGACATTAGACCTTTATCAGATATATGATTTGCAGATATTTATTCCCGTTCCATACTTTGTCTGTTCACTTTCTTGATAGTGTCCTTTGATATATAGAAGTATTAATTTTAATGAAACCCAAATTATCTGTTTCTTTCTTTTGTCGCTTATGCTTTTGGTGTCAAATATAAGAATCTATTGCCATGAAGGTTTATTCCTATATTTACTTCTAAGAATTTCATAGTTTTAGCTCTTACATTTAGGTCTTTGATCCATTTCAAGTTAATTTTTGTATATGGATTGAGGTAAGAGGTCCAATTCATTTTTTTGTACTTGGATATTCAGTTGTCGCAGTACCATTTGATGAAGAAATTATTCTTTCCCTATTGAATAGTCCTGGCACCACTGACCATAAATGTATGGCTTTATTTGTAGACTTTCAATTGGTACTCCATTGATCTATATGCCTGTCCTTAGGTCAGTACTACACTCTTTTGATTACTGTAGCTTGTAGTAAGTTTAGAAATTGGAAGCTGTGAGTCCTCCAACTTTGTTTTTCATTTTCAAGATTGTTTTGGCTATTTGGAGCCTCTTCCAATTCCAAGTGAATTTTAATCAGCATTTCCATTTATGCATAGGGGGCCATTGGGACTTTAATAGAGATTGCAATGAATCTGTAGATCACTTTGGATAGTATTGACCTCTTAACAATGTTAAGTCTACCCGTCCATGAACAGAGGAAGTATTTCCATTTATTTAGGTCTTCTTTAGTTTCTTTCAGCAATGTTCTGTAGTTTTCAGTGTACAATTTAGAGTGTTCTTAAAGGCTAATGCATACACTCCATAAAACTATACAGTATTTTTGTCATCTTCTTTTGGGCATCAAATTGTAACCAAATAACTTCTCTAAAATAAATGATCTATGGTCTTACATTGTTATTATGACATTTTCAACAACAAACACAAATACTTGAGTGTTCTTGTTAACTCTGTGGCATCGTTACTTCTTTGTATTTTATCATTGTAGTGCAACATGAAGAAACAACATATATTGCAATTGCTTTGAAATCATCAATTCACCTGTATGCATGGGCACCAAAGTCCTTTGATGAAAGCACTGCCATTAAAGTGAGTGGTCTCCTTTTCCTTTGGTTTTTGTTTTGAGAAATTGTAAACAGGACAGTATTTGGAATAGAGTAGCAGAAATATATATCATTCTTCTACAATTAATGTAATTTAAATATACCATGTCAATAATTATCATTTAACCCTTTTTTAGATAATTCACAGGCACCACACCAAGGGAGAGTGTGAGGGAAATCCCTGACCCCTCCCCTTAAAGGACCTCCCCACCAGCTCCTCACTCCCAATTCCTGTAGTCAACATGAAGACCTTCTCTTCTAAAGCCACAAACACAAGCTTTGGGTGCCACCCCAATGACTTGAAGCTGAGAAAGTCCCTGTTCTCTCTTAGTGGGGGGTGGAGAGCGGAGGGAAGGTAAGGAAAGGTGTGACAATGGTAAAGGGGGAAACCTCTACCATTGTAGAGGAATGGTAGAGGAATGAACCTGGAAGAGGAATGAAGGAAGAGAAAGCCTTTGCTCTAATTACCAGGGCTACAGTAGATGGGGGTGGGGAGGAAAGGATGGCTCTATACTCCTTCCAAGCTGGATCTCTAAACACATTTTTCTCTAGAACTATTAAAAGGAATGGTGGTTAGGCTTATTTGGATTATGAGTACTATTTCCACCCTTATTATGGTTTAATTGAACTTCTATGGATCAGCCTCTTAAGGTAACCATTTAGTGTCCCAAACAATTAAGTTGCTGATGATTTTTAATCACATCTCATAAACTGGGGACTATTTTTATCTTCATTATCTTTTTATAATGCTCCAGAATTCAACATAAATAAGATTATTTTGTATTTATTCTATAGTAATAAGGACTGATTAATGAACTGGCAATATTACATAGAGTCCAGTAGCCCCTAATCTGGGATATACATAAGAATCATCTGGAGCATTTGTTAAAAGTTTAGATCTCAGACCCAACTCCAGGCCAAATTAGTAGGTCTGAAGTAGAGCCTGGGAATCTATATTTTTAGCAAACATCCCAGGAGATTTTGAACTGGTTGGTCCCTGGACAAGTTTTTACAAAACACTGATAGGGACACATCATGATAGACCCCAACAACATGTTCATGAAATACTATTGTATCTTAGGTCAGGATCTGATTACATGGTATATTTTATAGACCAAAACATCACATGTATACAATAAAGATGGGTTAATACTTATGACTGCTCCTCAATGTCTATTTGCACAATAAATATGTTCGTTTATAAATAGCACAGACTACTATATAGATAGTCTGGGTCTGTCCTGACACAAATCACATCCCTGATCTGATCTCCCTAAATTGGGCCTTGGGTCAGCTGTCAGTATTTGGATATGGGTTTGTTCTTGGGTGTCTGCTGATTGGTCAGAGCTGCCTGGTATGGAGCTGGAGAGCAAAGAAGGTAAGTACCAACAGTCTGTGTAGCCTGATACACAGTTCCTGGTCCAAGTCCTCACTCTAGTTCTTGAATCCCACCTCATGACTACAGTGTGGTGAAACCTGTGATGCCCAGTCCTCTACTGTGACCTGAACTTGGCAATGAATCCTGTTTGGCTTTTTGTTTCCTTGGACTAGGAACCATAAGAGCCTAGAGTACACCAGTCTATGGTAGGTTAACATGTTTGGCCTTTCTCATTCCCTACCAAGTGTGCATTGATCAATCAGCAGACTCCAAAGGAGACTACATGTCCTATGAAGCCTATATACGAATACTGGCAAAAATACAGGCAGCTGATCCAGCAAACCGGTTTAAGAGACCAGATGAGCTCCTTCATTTGCTGAAGCTCAAGGCAAGGAATTTAAAGACATCAAACAGAGTACAGGGCCATACAAGGCTCTTATGATTTTTGGAGATTTGGCCTTCGAAGGAAAACTCAATATTTAGAACCTGAATATAATCATTCTTATTGTAATAACAGACCTAAGAAAAGTTATAATACATAGGTCTCTAAATATATTATGTAATTTTAAAAATCATTCTGGGTTTTATAAACCTGTTAAACAAAAGGGCAGGGGAATTTTCGCCTTAGACAGAGTGTCATTTTTGGCCTTTTGGCCATATTTGGTTTTATATCTACAGGTGTTTCCAACACTTGGTCATAAGCCAGTGACAGTTGACCTGGCTATTGGTTCTGACAAAAGACTAAAGATTTTCTTCAGCTCAGCAGATGGATATCACATCATTGATGCAGAATCTGAGGTTATGTCTGATGTGACCCTGCCAAATAACGTAAGATCCCTAGAAATTACTGTATAACACAATTTGAGTATTTCCAACTGTCAAAACTCTTAAAGGTTTAAAAATATGAGTATCAATATCTATATTAGAACTGAGACATAAAAGGTAAGTATAAAGTGCCAGAAAGTAGTAACGGATAAACAAAAATCACTGATGGTTTCTTAGTCCAGACAGCTAAGTCTGTTCCGCAGATAGATTTTGTCTGCAACAGTGATTTTTGTTTGTTTTTAAGTGAATATCGTTTACACTTAAAATCTGGATTTCTAGTGAAAAACCAATGATCTGACAATATCAGGCCAACATTACTATCTGGCCATAATCAACTGGAACCAATTTGTGCCTGCCCACTTTTAGATGGAACATACGCTATACATTCTCTATCCATCCACCATTATGTATTTATAATAACTGGCCCTCGTAGCCATATGAGTTTGCAACCCTTGCTTTAGTCTTCTGTACCTCATAATGCATTAACAGATTTTTTTTAATTACACCAGTATTACAGCATTATTATGTGTATGTCCTTTCTTTATCCAGATTGTAGTACTTTAACTGTGATATATAGCAAGTTATCATAAAGTATTCTCTTACAATATAAGTTATACTTAGAATTTCTGATCAAAGGATTCAGCATTTTAAAAGCTAATGCACATCAACTCTTAACTCTTAAGTAATTATAAATATGAAAATATGGCACAGCATCTAAAATATGGATAGTTGTAAAAATACTATACACATCATTTGTCTAAAGAGCTTAAACATAATACCCCTCACACACATGTACCATACATAATATAATTCTCCTATATCTCAAATTTGAAGGTAGAAATTATATTTGTCCTATTGAAAATTATATTAAAAAGGAAGGGCTGAACCAACAAATCTCTGCTTCATCCTTTTTGAATTCCCCATTTTGCCAATCACTAAAGTTTTAGCAGTTTAACATTATACAAAATTCCAGGAGAAAACTTTTATGTACTGCTAAGCCACTGTACTAATGTGATATTTTGCACAGCTTTCAGAATTATCTATATATCTCTGACAGATTACATGGAGCAATTGTCAGATCATTAGTGGAGACTTTTTTTAAAGTTTTGGTCATATTTAACAATCTAATTAGCTGATCATTCTGTTGTCACCTATGACTATATAGAAATCACTGTTTATAAGGCACAAAATACTGAACCAAGCCCAGCCAAAGCCATTTAAATGAGTTCAGGTTAATTTTAGTGTAAATATTATAGTACTTTTCACTTGGAGTGTCTTCCATCATTTCCTGCATCTTATTTTTTATGTCATGTCAGATAGCCTTTATTTTGAAGGTAGTGCCTTATTGAACACCACAGTATTGGTCCAAGTTTATACTTATTTGAAAAGTCATTTAGGAAGATTGAATTCTGTGTTCCACTTGACTACTAAGCAAGAAGAATTATTTTCTTTTGAAATGATCAGTTAATTATTATGGAAACAAGAATGAGAGAAGATGAGGTTTTTAAAAAAATCATTTTCTGACCTAATTAGGATACCTTAAGTGTATTAAAAAATAGAATTTTTAGCTAAATGCCCTAGTGTCTTGACCCATTAAAAGAGAAAGGACTCTAATATAAGGGAAGAGAGAGTGTCTTCTGAAACAGAATGTACTAAAAATAATACTTTTCCAAAAGTGCTAGATTACAAAAGCTGTAAAGCTACAGAATATCTGGTTACTTCAGGAATCATCTGAGAAGCAAGAGAATTACCTTTGAGGCTTTCTGGATTTACAACAGCCCAGACCTATTCTAAACAAATTTTTTGAGACAATCTTTTTTCTTGAATTTCTTTTTCTCTCTTCCTTCATCTCTTTTCTGATTCAACTGCTCATGAGAGTGCCCAGGGAACGCATTAAAATTGCTTTTCGCCTCTGGATCCCCATTTTAGTTTTAAGAATTGTTGTTGCTGAGACTGAGACATGGCCTCAAGCACTTGGCCTGAGTACGCTGGGTTTGGCAAGTATAGTTTCTGACATTTTTTCCTTTAACTTGCTAAATTCGAAAAATGATAGAGGAATTAATTGTTCGGTTTTTAGGGAAATATGATTAATGTGACAATATCTGTAGTTTAGGCAAGTTTTGTCACATTGTTTTATGCATCATGAAATTTAGAAATTCTTAGATATGTCTTGGTATTTCATCTTCTGTCACCTAATACATCTCTGAATGTATTTTAAGATTATATAAATTAGATAAGAAATTCTATATTTTTGTGAAGGGAGGATACATTTCAAGCAGTGAAGGATATTATAAAGCTGCCCCTTGTAAATATTTAAACTCAAGCTATTTTAAAGTTAATTTTCTATTTCTGATTTGAATGAATTGGTTGATAAGCAGTGATTTTGTATTTGTTACTTGGTTCACACATTCCTTACTAAAGTATTCATTAGTGTGCTGAAATGAATCTGAAATCAAACAAGTAATGTTTCTTCTATCATTATACATAATAGTTTGTGAAATTTCAACGAATTTCTCTGTGTTGGAAGTATATCTCTGTTTTTTACAAAGTTTTCTCCTAAATATAAAGGAGAATATTAAACAGTGACAGATTTATGACATAGGGAAGGCTCTTTTCAAGTGTTGGATAGCATGCTGTTTAGTACTGAAATAGAAATTTCTCTCCTCCCTGCATTTTGAACCCCTTTTTGGTCTTTATTGCTCAACTAAGCTGCTTCAATGAAAGTAGTAGTGATAAAATGTTGGACATGTAAATCCTTATGAAACATAATTCCAGCCCCTGGAAATCATTATACCACAGAATATCATCATTTTACCTGATTCCTTGGGAATTGGCATGATGCTCACCTTCAATGCTGAAGCCCTTTCCATGGAAGCAAATGAACAACTCTTCAAGAAGATCCTTGAAGTGTGGAAAGACATACCATCTTCAGTAGGTATGTATAAAATTTTTCTCCTTTCAGATGATCCCAGAAAAGCTTCTATTTCCTGAAGTATCACTTTTTCTCAAGGCATATAGTGTTAATTTGGGATATGGCATACTTATTCCCTTGTAAGGTAATGTGTATGTTTGTCTTATGCTTAATGAATTCACAAGGCTACCACAAAGAGACTGATTTTGGCTGTCTTAGTTGTTCATTTTCAATAATCATGTAATTAAAATAGGAAAGTAATTCTTTTCCACAATAATCTGTAATTTTATTTTAAATCCCTTTGCTTGCAGCTTTTACACAGATGTTGAAACTGTTTCATTCCATCACATTGATTTTTGGGGTTTACCTTTATCTTAGGAGACTGCCCAATAGTCATAAGAGAAGAGCAAAATACTTCCATTTTATACAGTCAATAGTGTTCTGTTCAGCAAGTAATATTTCTGTGAAGAATCAAATACAAACTGAATATGTGACATATTGGTTGTCACTAAGATTTCATCAAACTTCATTTACAAAAGAGATAAATATGACTGACTGGAATGCCTATTAGGTACTACTCAGATGGCAACATAAAGAAAACTGCCTTTTCATCTTTATTAGACCAGGACATTTTTTTTTTCTTCCTGACCATTGCAGGACTGCTGATCTGGGCAATCTGAATAACTTGAAACTCGTGTTTCTCTGAGTCTTGGTGACTACAGAGGTGATTCTAGATAGGGAACAGAATAATGCATATGAACAGTAAAAATATTAGAGAGAGAGTAGAATGATTTGCTTGAAGATAAATGTTCCTGGAAGGAAGATAAGGTTAATGAAGCAAATAAAGGAGAAGGAGAGGGAGAGGGAGAAGGACAAGGAGAGGGTGAGGGAGGGAGGGGGGGTGGAGAGAGGGAGAGAGAGAAGGAAGGAAGGGGAGGAAGGGAGGGAGGGAAGGAGGACAAGAGAGACAGAGAGAAAATAGTTTATCAATAAAGAAGCCAGAAGCTTCTGAAATCCCTATAAAATGGCTAAATGTGATCCACATGTGGCTTTAAAGACCAGTTTGAAAGAACTTCTTTTTAATGGACATTTTTTCCATTATGGGATGATGGCACTTTGCATTGCATCTGCAGAATCCTTTCTTTTTGCATACATAGTGTTAAGGATTATCCTGAAAACCTCCTCCAATTTCTTCAAAAGGTAAGAACTCACAGAGGGTTTAAAACCATTTTGTGACAAGACGTAAACGCTTACAATATAATTGACAGATCTGGGGCAAAAAATCCCTGAAATAATGAATCTTGTTCTAACCTTTACAGTGGTTGTGATCAATATATTAATCAGAAATTGGAATAAGGAAATTCAGTTCAAATGGGAAACAGAACCCCTATATTTATGCCATATTTATGCCACATGTAGACAATGGTAGAACTCAAAGAGGTCTTAAAAAGTCATCTGGTACAGTTCTTGTCCTTAGGCAGGACAACTTCTGACCTAAAACAAAGAGCTATTTTAAGTCACTAAAATTGAAAAGCATCCCTCTATGTGTAAAATAAATTATAGCACTATAAAAACATGATATTTTGGTCTGTGTATTAAGGGTATTTTGAGAGTATATAAAGATTGCATTATAACACTAATATTAAGGAAATCAATTACTCTCTTTTTCTGTCTAAAAACAACTGCTTTGTTATTTAAAACTAACCTAGATCCAGATTTTCCCAATCTACATTCCTTTAGATATAATGAATGTTTTTACTAATAAGATCTTTGCTTTGGATTTTCAAACAAATATATAGAGACTTAGCAATCACAGCAAGTATCATTAAGCATTCCAAACTAAATCATTGGATTTCATCCCATACACAAGCTAGCTCAGTAGCTAGGTTAAGTGGCTGATTAATGTGTTTTAGAATTAAGGTAGAAATTATGTAATGCCATGTGAACTGTGTACTTGGGCTCAGCAAGTACATTGTGCATTAAGTTTAGAAAATTTTGCTGTATGCAGTTGTTGGAAAAAATACTGCTCCCCATGTCAGAAAATACCTTACAGTGTCAGCTGACTATATGACTATTTACATAATTAGGTTTTCTGCTTTAAAGCAGTTGTCATAGTCTTTATTGTCACTGAGTAATATAAAACAGGGTCCAATAGTTTAAATCTTAATAAAAATTTCCTGCGCAAGAGATAAGGCTTAGCAGTATCAAATTAGCTTTAGTTCTATGTATAACATGGTAGTTAATTGAATTACATTAGAGTTGCTAAAGTCATTATTTGAGCGAGTCATTTTTTAGCAGTTTTAATTTTGAAAAGTTAGTCAGGTTTCCATGTATGTCACTTAAGCACAAGTACAAACCCTTACAGGATGTTGTACCTCAACTAGATTATAAAATAAAGAATCACTGTAGCTAGATTTGACTTTCTACAAACAGGGTTAAGATTAACCCTTAGCTTTTTCTGTGGTATTGGAGAATATGAATACAAAACTTAACTGAGATCTAGTTATTCACAATGTTGAATACTTGGTCACAATGGTGATAGTACATAGCTGGTTTGAACACCACTGTTGAGCAGCATAGTGGCCAAACAACAGTCTTATAAGCAGGAAAAAAAGAATGTATTTACCTGAACTGTAATAATGTCCCTCTTAATAATCAAATGTTGACTGTGTTTATAATTTTCTATCACTGACAGAAAGATATTATGTTTTTCTGATTTTTAAATTTTTATTGTAGCTTATGAGTGTTCACAGCGAGCCACAGGATGGGGCCAAAAAGCCATTGAAGTCCGCTCTTTGCAGTCAAGGGTTCTGGAAAGTGAACTGAAGCGCAGGTCAATTAAGAAGCTGAGATTTCTGTGTACCCGAGGTGACAAGGTATAGTTTACATCCCCCAGTTAAAGCAAAAATAAAGCAAGTGATGAAAATTAACTAAGGAAATTTATATCCTTTTCTTTCTGGCTATAAATATATTTATGCTATATTTCCCAAATTGGCATACTCTTAATAATATAATAAATTAATAAAAATAATTTTGCAATTTGCATTAGAAACATTGATTTGGTAAATCATGAAATTTGATTTCAAAAGAAATCATTTTCAAAAATGTAAAAATTCTAACTGTGTCCAAAGCAAAGCTTAGCCTTTATTTTATTTCTTACAAATTCCATTATTATCTTTGATGCATAGTTCTTTTCATGTTCCTATTAATATGATATTTTGAAAAAGAATGCTTGAGTAAATCTTCCTTTTACAGTTTTCAACGTAATCCAATAACAGAAGAAGGAAAAAGTTACTTATGTTTGCTGAACACCTAATTATATGGTAGAGTTTGTGCTAAATACTTTAGAAGCTATCATAGTTAATCTTCACAAGTGGACATTATTATGTCCATTTCACAGCAAAGAAAAATAAAATCAAGATTTGGCAATTATTTGTGTAATGTGATCAATTTTAACCAATTCAGATAGTTTAGATGGAAAAATGAATTGCATGACATCATTACAGTCCCAACATGTTATGAGAAATAATAGCGTGAAGAAATAATTCTAATAAGACCAGGAAACATTCACATTTGGAAGAAATTGCAAAGGATTTGAATTAATATCAGAACAAACAGGGTAAAGCACTGGGCATCAAGAAAAGGTAATTTTTTGTAATATAAAGGGATATAATGGCAAGAACCAGTGATTGAGATTGGATAGATCTAGGATGCAGTCCCAGCTTTGCCACCTAACTACGTGTAAAAACCTGGAAGTTTGACTAGTCCTTCTGAACCTTAGCTTTTTCATCTCAGAAGTGGGAATATTAATAACTACTTTGGGAACAATTCTGAAAATTATTAATAATATGTATATAGTAAGCATCTCACAGATTGCCTGGCACATAAAAGTGTTAAATCAAGGGTAGCTAGTGTTATTGTCATCATCATCATCATTACATCACACACCCTCCTAAGTATATCCATTGTGGGTGTTGAAAACCTTAGTCCTAACAAGGATACCTCTGTTTGCTATTTATATTATTGTACTGTCCTAATTTTCTTTATGGCACAGACCATATTTACACAACATATTCCTCTCTAAGCTGATTGGTTTAGCTCATAATCTCAGTCTATTGATGTCAGTCTGTTCCACTGAAATAGAAGCTTGCACCAAGTAGAAAATGTCAGTGGCCACTTAAACACCAGCAACAATGTGAACATCTAAATAAGGTAATATTTTCCGTATATTAAAAGAAAAAGGAAAGCCAACTTGAATAAAAATAGATTTTAAACAAATAGCAAAGGAGAATTGTTAACCAAACCAATCAAGAAGTTTAGCAGATGAATGCCACCTACAAAAATCTAATTTTATTTAAACTATATGAAGTACAATTATAGAGTATGGTAAAATGTTATTCTTTAATTGTAATTTAGACTCCATACTAATTTAAATTCGTATTCTTTAATCTGAGGAAATCCCTTTCTGAAAAACAGTATGGCTTAATATTTTATTGGTTGGTGCAGATAAATTGAAGTTATAATTGTATCTATGAAATATCAGTTTGCAATGTATTAAATATTTACTGATGGTGTCTCTTTCTCTCTTTTTAAAGCTGTTCTTTACCTCTATCCTGCGCAATCGCCACAGCCGGGTTTACTTCATGACCCTTGGAAAACTTGAAGAGCTCCAAAGCAATTATGGTGTTTAAAAGGTTCCAATGATTTATTATAACAATTACAAACATCATAAATATGCAATTTGCATTTTAAATTTCTGAGATTAAATGAGCATTCAGTTTTACTGGTAGGGAAAATTAAATCAGATACTTTTAATGTAGCACAGAATAGTTTTAATGAGAAATGCAGCTTTATATATAAAATTAACTATAGCAAGCTCTATGTACTCCAATGGTGTACAATATCTTTTGCACAAACCTTGTAACTTTTGTTACTGTGAATTCAAACATTATTCTTTGGACAGTTTGGACAGTATCTATATTCAGATTTTACAACATGGAGTTAAGAAACCTGTAATAAGTTAGATTCCAAACAGCTTTCAAAAGAGTTGGCCCTGAATGAGGGGTTTTTTTTGGAAAAAAATAAAAATAGCAACAAACCATATGCAAATTTGCCAAGTCCTATAAAGAACCAAAGGTTAGATTATGAAATGAAAATAATAAGGACTAAGCATAAACCAGACTAAGGCTGAACAACCTGCATGCCTGGAGAAAACTACAGTGATAAAGGGGAAAAGGCCACCCATTTCCTCATTGCTCCATGACAGTTAAGCCCACAGATAGAGAACAGTTGTGTTCTTTTCACCCCATGTTAAGCTGGTTTTCTCCTGATAAGAAGAAAGGAAGAAAGCCTCGGATGCTTGATTTTCCTCAGAAACTCCAAAGATGTGCAATAGCTGTTTTTAAAAACCACCGAATAATACACTTGCAAGCCTGAATACAGGACTGAACTCCTATACACATGTACTGTAGAATAAGTTGTATTTTTTAATACTTTAAAGTAGGCGTCAAATTCTATCCCCCAAGACAGATTGGTTGATTTATCAAAATTCTTATCTGGCCAACAGTGTGACCATCAGACAGCATTAAATATTTTCCTGATTCCAGATTAAACTATATAAAAATTTCACTCCAGTTATTAAACAAAAATTACAAAATGTAACAACAAAAAGTTTTGGCTGCTAATACTTGTGTTTTTCATGTTTCTATTTCTGTAATATCAGAAATTAATCTAAAAGTGATAAGTCCACATGTAGGGACTTAATGTAATAGGTTAAAAAAAGATTTTGAAAGAAAATACAACTTTCATCAAATACCTAGGTCTACAAATTTATAGTCGTGAAAAAATCATTCTAGTCCATCACCCCAATAAGTTATAGACGCCATAGATAGGTGGCGTTTGGTCACCTATGGTAATTGCTACCTGGTGAAAAGCATCATTTCTGCATATCCATCCTCAATACCATGGTTAGTTCTGGAGCAGTAGAGAAGCAACAGAACTACCACAAAGTATACCTCATTATAATTCCTCTAGTTCTGCTTCTAAAATCTGAAGACAGTGCTAGTGGGATAATAATTTTCAAACTACCTGGTTAACCAAAATACAAAAGCAGACTATGTGTGATTTCAAGATAGCACGTTATTTCTTGGCACCTTGGCGCCAGGAATGATGATTTGGATTTTCCTAACAACTTATATCAAGAATGTAGTAGCTCAATAATGAGAATTTAGGAGAACCTGAATCCATGAATTAAAGGTAAATGTGATTCACATTTCTGTTACTGTGACACAATAATGTGATCTTAAAACTGGCTTATCCTTGAGTGTTTACAACTCGAATGACTTTTTAAATGCAGTAGTTTAAAGAGAAAAAAAAGTTTTATGTCAAATTATTTCCTTAGAAGTAGTCTTCATTATTATAAATTTGTACACCAAAAAGGCCATGGGGAACTTTGTGCAAGTACCTCATCGCTGAGCAAATGGAGCTTGCTATGTTTGAATTTCAGAAAATTTTCTCATTTAAGTAGCGTGTAGAATCAAGTCTTTTAAGAATTCATTTTTTCTTCATATTTACTCAGTTAAGGTTCAAAAATAAGTTTTATCTTAAAATCATATTTTTAACACAGTAAGACAGTAAACTATTTTAGGAAGTCAACTCCCATTGTGCTCTGTGGCTGTTATTCTAATAAACATACACAATAGTGAACTGCATCTACAGAGGTGTCCCAAAGTAAACAGGCAAGAGACATTGCAAATGTGTAATTGAGCGTTAAATGATAAGGTGCTAATGAGGAAAGGAAGCTTGGCACATATTAAGAAAGGAGATTGAGATGTTGGATAGTCAACTTAGGAAGGACTGAAAATATTTAAAGTGGTTTGTAGGTAATGAATATTTCCAATTTAGACGTTAATCCATCTGGAATTTTTACATCCTTTGCCAGCCGAAACAAGAAAGTGAAGGGACGATTAAATTTCACAGTCAATGCACAGGGACAGAAAAAATATTATAACTACACCTCACCTTGTAGCAGCAGTACCTGGAAGCCCTGGCCCACCACAGAAGCATTGAGGGGGATTTCTGAAAAGCCAGATTCCTGAGTCCTGTGAGTTGAAGCATGAAAGTTCTGGCAAGTTGTGAGTAGCATTGGGACAGAGTACAGTGTTATTTTAGTGTACTTTAGTTCTTTCACCAAAGCCCTTGTCCAAAATAGAAGGAATTATTGAAAATGTTCAAAAGCTAGAAAATGATGTATGCAAAGGGCTGGCAAGAAAAGTTCAGTGTGATTAGGTCTCTTGAAGTAAGGTAAGAGCCTCAGAGGAAACAGTAAGAAAGGATAATCATTAAGATAGTAAAATAGGCAAAGCAGAAATCACACATGTGTACATAGAAGCACACACACGCAAACCATTGGAATGCATAAATTTTAATATTTTCAGTGCTACCAGTCTCTAGATAAATTAATCACTAAGTGTTTTCTGCCAGGACATTTAATTGAGACACTATCGATAAAACTAGGAATAGTGCCACATGAATTCAATGGGATCCTTTAAGTACTCTTCAGTTCTTTTCAAAACTGTGCCTATTTAAATCGATTTATATTCAATCTGTGCTCTAACTTTAAAATTTATTGAAATAATCTTTGAGACTGCTAATTGTTTCATCAGAAAGTCTGCAATGAATCATTGTTCAACCTCTAAAAATAAAAATTTTTTAATGTATTGATTGATGTCATTATTTGAAATACACTCGTTTAATACCTCAGAGTTAAGACTCATTCAAGGAATATTCATTTCTTTAAAGTATATAATAATGCACTGATTGGGAGGTGTTACGGGTTCTGCCTATTGTTCCATTAGGAATTCTAGCCAAGGAGGGGTATATTAACCTGACTAAAATCTTTCTGTGTACAGTGGTGGAATTAGAAAGTAAAATCTTTCTGGGTACAGTGGTGGGATTAGTTTTCCTCTAAATGTGTGGAACTTTAAACAGACACACAGACTCACAGGGTATGGGTAAAACCCGAGCAAGTTTTAATGTTGACTTCCTTCCCATCCCATCCCAGTGTCCGTCCTGAAGTCCAGTGGAGAAAAAAGAGGAGAAACTTTATCCAAAGAGTGGAGTAAAGATTTATAGTTTATTAACATTCAAGAAAGGGTTTAGTGCAGAGTGATGGTGGAAAATGGAAGATAAACATGGAAGATTGTCAAGGAAGCCAAGTTCTTCAGTTAGGGTCAGGAGAGGAATAGCACTTCTCTCAGCAGGTCACAAAAGCGTTAGAGGACTGGTCCCATGAAGATCCTATTGTCTCAGAACATTCTGGAGAGATGTTCATCAGACTTTCCTCTTAGAGCCAATTGGTGTGGTCCTAATTTGTCAAGTATGGCCAGACATTCAGGAGTTGGGTTAGCTGGACATGACATGCTTGCTCAGGCTTTTAGAGGCTAAATTCAAAATACTTCATTATGATCAAATTGACTCATTCGGCTTGATACATAGGACCCACCGACTTCAACTACTTTAAGGGACAGTGTTATGAGCCAAGGAATGAAAATATCATCACAGATTGGAATTAGAATGGGCAGGGTGATGCCCCAAGGCTGAAAGATGGCATTATCCTGGGGATCCTTTACCAAAGGATGGGATAGTGTAGGTCATGAGTAGAAATCGCTATTGGTAACTTTATCATTCTCAAAGGGAGCAGTGGGTTTACAGACTCCAACACTGCAAGTCTATTAACAATCTTTTTCCAGTATAATAACACTTTTTCCTTAATAGGTCCTTTAACCCTCACCTAAGGATAGTCAGGTTGAGTGTGCCTGCTCTTTAATAGACAGCTAATGTAATAACGGCCAACATGTTTCAAAAAACATTGTCAATACTACATTTTATATTGTTTACAACCATGTCAACTGATTAAAGAAGAATAGTTCCTAAGGGAGTAAAATTGATTCTATATGGATTTATATTTTCAGCAGCTAGTGCACAGCCTACTTTGTAGAGAAATACAAAATCAGGTTCGGGATTAACTTTTTCTTATAATGTTGCCATCCCATACGTCAAAGTGCCTCATTTGGTGCTTATACAGCAAAGACCCAATAAAAACATGAGTTTAAAGGGGAAACTGAGTCTTTTTTGGTTTGATTGTCCTTAGTGCTATTTAATTTACAACAGCCTGAAATGGAAACTCACAAATCCAATTGTTTCATCAAAGTACCATCTGGGTTCCAGTGACCAAAGGGTAATGACCTATTTTGGGTAACTTCAAATTACTTTACCCTACAAACCTGAAATGTAACAAAGGGTAGGTCAAAATAAAATTAAAATAGTGTCTTTTAAAGTTTTGTTTACCTTTAAAAGCAACACATAAGGGACCACTATGCCCCTTTAGTAATTACCCAAGGATCATGAGAAATGACAAAGGTTATTTAATAACATAAAAACAGCACAAAAACAAGCTATATAACTGTCTGTTTTGTACAAACATTTGGTTTGAATCTGATTCTTTTTCACAAGAATGGCTCAACGTTGCAGCATCCTGAGACATATTTAAGGGTCATCAAAGTTTGTCAATATACTATTGATCCCATAATTTTAAATTATGTTCCCATAAACCGATATATCAAATTCCAGGCATCCCTTGAAGGTACTTTTTTAGCTGATGAAAGAGTGTGTCTGACTTGCAGGTAGCCATTAAAATGCATGTCAAATGGAACAATCTTTCCAAAATTCTAAAAGCAAACTTTTAACACCATGAAGTTGAGTCTCACAAGTCCAGATAGAAATGAATATAATGAAGTTCAAAGTAAATTGCACTACACAAAAATGAAAATCTTCTCTCTAAAAGGAAAATTAATATTACATGACAGGCTGGGAAAATAGGCACTTCATTTGACAATGTAGAGAGTATTTATGAATTTTATTCCACAAACCTGTATGTGCAAAAATCAATCCAAAACAAACAAAAAATGGTTATTTGAACTCCAACTCTTATCCCACCAGTCTGAGAGGAAATTTAAACTTAATCATTATTTGTTCTTTCCTTATTTATCTACTAGGGTTGTGCGAAGGTCTGAGGGATCAGAAAAAATAGGGGTACCCCACCGATCTATAGTCTACACTGGTCAAGATTGTTACACTCATTGCTCACTTAGTCTCTTGTGGTGACTCTGCAACTTCTGTGTCTTGTGTAGCTATGGAAATCTTTGTCAAAGCAGGGAGCCCCGATACCTAGGTTCATATCCACGGTGGTCACAGTACCTCCCTGGGTGCTGGGTGGGCATAGGTCCCTGCTGCTTTAAGTAACCACAGTTCCTCATATCCTTTCCTATTCCTGGTGAATCTCTCTCTCTCTCTCTCCTCTTAAGCTCTTATACTTCTGTCCTCACCTCATCCCACATAAAATGTAATTATCTCTTTCCTTTCCCTTTATGAAAATTGTGTCAAAGATCCTAAGCAAAAAACAAACAAAAATCCAGCATGAGATTTTGAGACAATTTTTGCCTTGAGTTCCACTGTATAACCTCTGTACCTGCCCAAGGAAAAGGACCCATCCATAAACTTGGGGAGAGTAGATTCAGTTAGAACAAATTAAACCACAATTACTTATCCTGTCACCTACATATGAAAAAATAATTCAACTTAATGTAATCAAAGAAACGAAAATTTTGAAGAGTGAAACATTATCATTGCAATGATAAGGAAGTCCAGAAATGTCTAATCACTTCTCATTACTCTCTCTACAGTCCCCTCCCTAGTACCCTGACACTTTCCTTTGTGCCCTGTTGCAGCTTCCAAACAATTGTCCCTTCTAAGTCATTGTCTCTCTTTCCTTGATAGTCTCCACTGTTGAATCTCTTGCTATCAGACCATACTATCCATTACTCATCCTTGTTGCAGTCATGTATAGACTTCCACATCATTCCTCTTCATTCCTTAAAAATTTTAACGCTGGCTGGCTGTCATTTCCTCCAACACTATTTCTAATTCTTTTTATTTTTCAGTTTATTTATTTATTTATTTTTGGCTATGTTGGGTCTTCGTTTCTGTGCCAGGGCTTTCTCTAGTTGTGGCAAGCAGGGGCCACTCTTCATCGCGGTGCGTGGGCCTCTCACTATCACGGCCTCTCTTGTTGAGGAGCACAGGCTCCAGACGTGCAGGCTCAGTAGTTGTGGCTCACGGGCCTAGTAGCTCCGCGGCATGTGGGATCTTCCCAGACCAGGGCTCGAACCCGTGTCCCTTACATTGGCAGGTGGATTCTCAACCACTGCACCACCAGGGAAGCCCTCTAATTCTTGATAAAGTTAATATCTACTTAGATGATTCTGTCAATATCCTTCGGCCTGTAATCCATGACTTACTATCCAATTAAACTTGACCACATTATCTCAGCCACCCACTCCCAGAGTAATACAGTCTAGACTGTATCATTACCATTAATTATACTTTTACAAGCTTAGATTCAATTGTTCCAGTCTCAGACCACCACCTTCATTTTCCAACTGACTCCCTCTATCACTGGACTCCAAAAATTCTTTGACTTCATATGGACCCACAATTCAATGATCCTAACATCTTTTTACTGCCCTTCACCCTCACTCAGAGAAGTTCTCAATCCCTTATTGGCTCAGCTAACATTTCGTGGTATATCAACATAATCAGTCCTATGCATGGGCCCTTAACGTCATTGCCTTTCTTTAGCTTAGCAAAATTATAAATTTCCTTGAATCAAATTCTTTGTCTCCTTCACATCCACATCAGTGAAGCTGATTGTGGCTATAGAAAACACACAACTGGGCTTCCCTGGTGGTGCAGTTGTTGAGAATCTGCCTGCCAATGCAGGAGACACGGGTTCGAGCCCTGGTCTGGGAAGCTCCCACATGCCGCGGAGCAACTAGGCCCGTGAGCCACAAATACTGAGCCTGCGTGTCTGCAGCCTGTGCTCCACAACAAGAGAGACTGCGATAGTGAGAGGCCCACGCACCGCAATGAAGAGTGGCCCCCACTTGCCCCAACTAGAGAAAGCCCTCGCACAGAAACGAAGACCCAACACAGCCAAAAATAAATAAATAAATTTTAAAAAATAAAATAAAATAAACTGCAGGTTTTAAAAAAAAGAAAACACACAATTGTGCTAACTGGTCTCATTTTGAATTCATTCCTGAAAGCCACCAGTGGGCTGGCAATGCAACTCAGTAATTTATACAACATTTCCCTATTCCACTCACTCTTCCCACTCACATATGGGAAGATGAAAAATTCATATTTTCTCTTCGATCCTTAATCTTCTAAAACCTGCCTCCACTGATTCTCCTTCTCACCTAATGACCTGCATTCTTACTTCACTGAGAAAATAAAAGCAATCAGTAGCTCCCACCATCTTATCCACCCATGTATCAAGTTGATTCTCTGCAATTCCTCTTCTACAAATCATTTTTATATTAATTCCAGTCAGATTTTCATTCCCACCATTCCACAGAAAGAGCTGATGAGCTCTTTGCAAGGTCATCAATGACCTCTACATTGTTAAATACAGTGCCAGTTTTTCCCAGTCCTCTTTCATTTAACATATCAGCAATGTTTGGCAAAATTGATCAGTCCCTCCTCCTTGAAATAATTTCTTCTCTGGCCACTGGGATACCACTCTCTCCTGATTTGTCTCCTACATCACTTGTGCAGTTGATTGTGGCTCTACAGTCATGAACAATTCTGCTAACTGGTCTCATTTTTTCCTGTCTCCTCTTCTGATTTCTTTTCATCTCTGTGATCTCTAAACGTTGTAGCACCTCAGGGTTCAGTTCTAGTATATTATATCTCTTCTATCTACAATTTCTCCTTAGGTGATAACATCTATTCTAGTGCATTTTAATGTCATCTATACATAGACAACACCCAAATAATTACCTCCAGTCTGAACCACTCTTCAGAGCTCCAAACTCATGTAATCTACAGCTTATATGATATATTCATTTTGGGCAGAATTCTCCAACAAAACCACTTGTGCCTGAAGATTTCTTTTTGGAGGGTAGCTGTGAAACTATGAATTACATTTTTTAATGGTTATAGGGCTATTAAGATTGTTTAATTCATCTTGGTTGAGTTTTAGTAGTGTATTGTTTTTGAGGAGTGGTCCAATTCTTTTAAGTTGCTGGATCCTTAGTGATATTCCCTGCCTCAGTCTTGGTAGTGGTGATTTATGTCTTCTATCTCTTTATTTTTGTATGTCCTGCCAGAGGCTTATCAATTTTATTGATTTTTTGAAAACCTTGTCTTTGTTTTGTTGATTTTCTATATAGTTTTCCAATTTTCACTTTCATTGATTCTTGCTCTTATTTTTGTTATTCTCTTCCTTCTGCTTTTTATAGATGCATTTTGCTCTTCTTTTTCTATTTCCTTGAGGTAGGAACTTAGATTATTGGTTTGAGACATTTCCTTGTTTACAGTGCAAGTATCTAGTGCTATAAGTAATTTAAAACCTAATTCTGTCATTGTATTATTTTTTTTCCTCTAGTTCTTTCTTCTAGTTCTCTCTTCTTGACTTCCTGTGGGCTACTTGGCCATTTCAGTTTATTTATAATGATTTTTAGTATATTGCTTTGTATAATTTTGTGGTGGTTACACTGGGTATTAAAATATACTTATTGGTTCTTTACACTAATAATGAAATATCAGAAAGGGAATGTAAACAATCAATCACTTTTAAAATTATATCAAAAATATAAAATACTTAGGAATAAACCTTACCAAGGAGGTGAAAGACTTATATGCTGAGAACTACAGAACATTAATAAAGGAAATTGAAGATGGAAAGAGATCCCATGCTCTTGGATTGGCAGAATTAATATTGTTAAAGTGGCCATACTATCCAAAGCAATCTACAGATTTAATGCGATCCCTATCAACTTACCCATTACATTTTTTACAGAGCTAGAACAAATAATCCTAAAATTTATATGGAACTATAAAAGACCCAGAATTGCCAATGCAATCCTGAGGAAAACAAAAAACAAAGCAGGACACATAACCCTTCCAGACTTCAGACAATACTACAAAGCTACAGTAATCAAAACAGCATGGCATTGGCACAAAAACAGACATACGGATCAATGCAACAGAATAGAGATCCCAGAAATAAACCCACACACTTATGGACAATTAATCTTTGGCAAAAGAGGCAAGAATATACAATGGGGAAAAGACAGTCTCTTCAGCAGGTGGTGCTGGGAAAGTCAGACAGCCACATGTAAATCAATGAAGTTAGAACACACCCTCACACCATACACAAAAGTAAACTCAAAATGGCTTAAACACTTACATAAGACAAGGCACCATAAAACTACTAGAAGAGAACATAGACAAAACATTGTCTGACATAAATTGTACCAATGTTTTCTTAGGTCAGTCTCCCAAGGCAATAGAAATAAAAGCAAAAATAAACAAATGGGATCTAATCAAACTTATAAGCTTTTGCACAGCAAAGGAAACCATAAACAAAATGAAAAGACATTCTACAGACTGGGAGAAAATATTTGCAAACAATGCGACTGACAAGGGCTTAATTTCCAAAATATACAAACAGGTCATACAGTTCAATAACAAAAACAAACAAACAACCCAATCGAAAATGGGCAGAAGACCTCACTAGACATCTCCCCAAAGAAGACATACATATAGCCAATAGGCACATGAAAACATGCTCATAATCACTAATTATTAGAGAAATGCAAATCAAAACTACAATGAGGTACCACCTCACACTGGTCAGAATGGCCATCATTAAAAAGTCTACAAATAATAAATGCTAAAGAGGGTGTGGAGAAAAGGGAACCCTCTTACACTGTTGGTGGTCATGTAAATTTGTGCAGCCACTTGGAGAACAGTATGGACCCTCCCAAAAAAATAAAGATAGAGTTACCATATGATCCAACAATTCCACTACTGGGCATATACGCAGAAAAACCAAACTTCAAAAAGATACATGCACCCCTATGTCCATAGCAGCACTATTTACAATAACCAAGGCATGGAAAAAACCTAAATGTCCATCTCCAAAGAAATGGATAAAAATGTGGTAAATATATACAACGGAATATTACTCAGCCATCAAAAAGAAAGAAAGAAAGAATGCCATTTGCAGCAACATGGATGGACCTAGAGATTAGCATACTAAACAAAGTAAGTCATAAAGAGAAAGACAAATGCCATATGATATCACTTATATATGGAATCTAAAATATGGCACAAATGAACCTATCCACGAAACAGAAACAGGCTCACAGACATAGAGAACAGACTTGTAGACTTGTGGTTGCCAAGGGGAAGGGCGGTGGGGGAAGGAAGTACTGGGAGTTTGGGATTAGCAGATGCAAACTATTATATATAAGATGGATAAACAACAAGGTCCTACTATATAGCACAAAGAACTATATTCAATATCCTGTGATAAACCATAATGGAAAAGAATATGAAAAATATATGTGTATAACCGAGTCACTTTGCTGTACAGCAGAAATTAACACAACATTGTATATCAACTATACTTCAAAAAAATTTAAATTATATATATACTTATGGGATTCATCACAGCCTAATGATATCAACATTTGACCACTTGAAGTAAAATATGAAAACCTTACTTCCATTTAGGTCCCTTTACCTTCTCCATTTTAAAATATCTTTAACTTGAGTATCAGATTGTGCTATAGTCTTTTCAACTATCATTTTTAGATAATGGAATGTAAATATCATTATGATTTATACAACTCATGAGGAAAGGGATAGTTTATTGTATTATATTTCTGGCTCTTTCCTTTTTTCTTTCTTCTTCCTGAGTCTCCAGATTGCTTCTCGTATCATTTCCTTTCTGTTTGAAAAACACTCCTTCACCAATCTTTCAGTGTAGTTCTTCTAGAGACCAATCCTTTTAGTTTTCTTTAATCCTAGAATGAATTTATGTATTTCTACCTTTATTCCTGAAGACTATTTTCACATGATATAGAATCCAAAATTGACAGTTCTCTTTCAGCACTTGAAAAATATGTGCCAGTTCCTTTTGACCTCCATGGTGTTAGATGAAAAATCTGCTCTCATTCTAGTTGATGACCCTCTATAGGTAATACATTTTTTCTTTCTGGCTCCTTTCAAGATTTTTCCTTTGCCTTTTGTTTTCAGAAGATTATTCTGTGCCTTGGAGTGGATGTCTTTGGATTAATTACTTTTGAGTACCATCAAGGTCCCAGATGGAGAGAAGAGAAAGAGAGGGTAGTATGGAAAATAATATAAAGAAATAATGACAGAAAATGTCCAAATATGGTGAAAGACATAAGCCTGACAATTCAAGAATCTGATTAAACTCTTAGAACTGTTTTTACAGCATCCCATGTGTTTTGGTATGTTGTTTTTACATTTTAATTTCTTTAATATATTTTAAATTTCCCTTTTGATTTCTTCTTTGATTTGTTGGTTGTTCAGGACAATGTTGCTTAATTCCATATATTTGTAAATTTTCCAGTTTCTTGGTTTGGATTTCTAGTTGCATACCATTGTGGTCAGAAGTGATATTTGGTATGATTTTAGTCTTCTTAAATTTGCTAAGACTTGTTTTGTGGCCTATTATATGATGTATCCTGGAGAATGTTCCATTCATGCTTGATAATAATGTGTATTCTGCTGTTGGTAGATGGTAGAATGTCCTGTATGTGTTTGTTAGATTCATTTGTTCTAAAGTGTGGTTCAAGTCCAGTGATTCCTTGCTTATTTTCTGTCTGGATGATCTATCCATTTCTAGAAGTGGGATATTAAAGTTCCATACTATTATTTTATATTGTCTATTTCTCCCTTGAGATCTGTTAGTATTTGCTTAATATATTTAGGTGCTCTGATGTTGAGTGTGTATATATTTATAATTGTTATCTCTTCTTGTTTAGTTGACCTCTTTATCATTATATAGCGACCTTCTTTGTCTCATTATTGTTCTTGGCTTAAAGTCTATTTTACCTGATATAAGGACAACTACCCCTTTTCTTTTTTGGTTTTCACTTGCATGGAATATCTTTTCCTATTCCTTTACTTTGAGCTTAAGTGTGTCCTTAAAGCTGAAGCAATTCTCTTGTAAGCAGCATATACTTGGATCTTTTTTTTCAATCCATCCAGCCATTCTGTGCCTTTTTATTGGAGAATTCAATCTATTTATATTTAGAATAATTATTGATATATAAGGATGTACTAATATCATCTTATTAATTGATTTCTGGCTGTTTTGTAGTTCCTTTGTTCCTTGCTATCTTTCTTACTGCCTTCCTTTTTGAATTGGTGATTTTCCACTGTGGTATGCTCTGATTCCCTTCTCTTTATTTTTGTGAATCTACTATAGAGTTTAGCTTGTGGTTACCATGAGACTTACATAAAATATCTTATAGTTAAATACTCTGTGTTATGCTGGTAAAAACTTAACTTCAATCACATACAAAAACTGTACCCTTTTACTTCCCCCTTTATGTTTTTAATGTCACAATTTACCACTTTTTATACTAGGTATTCATTAACAAATTATAGTGGCTATAGTTATTTTTAATACTCTTGTCCTGTAACCTTTATACTATAGTTAAGTAGTTAACACATCATCATATTACAGAATTAAAGTGGTCTTAATCTAACTGTGTATTTACCTTTACCACTGAATTTTATATTTTCACATGTTTTTGTCACTAAATAGTGGCCTTTCATTTCTTTTTGAAGAACTCCTTGCAGCATTTCTTGTAAGGCATGTCTAGTGGGGATAAATTCCCCAAGCTTTTGTTTGTCTGGGAAAGTCTTTATTCTCTTTCATTGAAGGATAACTTTGCCAGATAGAGCGTTCTTGGTTAGCAAATTTTTTTTTCCTTTCATCACTTTGAATACATCATCTTACTCTCTCTTGGCCTGTAAGTGTTCTGCTGAGAAATCCACTGATAGTCTAATGAGAGTTCTTTTGTAGATTACAAACTTCTTTTCACTTGCTGCCTTTAAAATTCTTTCTTTGTCTGTCATTTTGGCAGTTCTATTATAATGTGTCTTGGAGAAGATTGTTTTGGATTGAAATAATGGTGTGACCTATTAGTTTCATGAATTTGGGTGTCTAAATCTCTCCCCAGTTTTGGGAAGTTCTCAGCCTCTATTTATTTAATAAGCTTTCTGACCCCTTCTCTCTCTCTTTGCCTTCTGTAATTCCAATGATTTGTATATTGGTTTCTTTTATGGTCTCTGATAGATCACATAGGATTTTTTCACTCTTTTTGTTGCTCTCTGACTGGGTTATTTCAAAGTCCCTATCCTCTATCTTGCTGATTCCACTGATTCTTTCTTATGTTTGACCTATTCTGCTGTTTATGTTCTTTACTGCAGTTTTTTTTTTCATTTTATTCATTGAATTCTTCAGCTCTGACTGTATGTTTGGTTCTTTTTTATGATTTCTCTTTGTTAAATTTCTCATTTTGATTGTGTATTGTTTTCTTGATTTCATTGAATTGTCTGTGGGATTTTTGTAGCTCACTGAGTTTCCTTAAAACAGCTATTTTGAATTCTTTATTGTATAAATCATAGATCTCCATATCTTTGTGTTTGGTTATTGGAAGATTATTGTGATCTTTTAGTGCTGTCATGCTTCCTTGATTTTTCACGTTCCTTGGAGTTTTGTGTTGTTGTTTTCACATTTGAAATAACAGTTACCACCTCCAATCTTTACTAACTGCATTCAGGGTAGAACTACCTTTAATCAGTCCTGCTGTAAATTCTGAGAGTCTCTCAGACCTTGTATGGGTACATCTGCTCCCTGCTTCGTGTTCCTTCTTGTGGCAGAATTCTTAAGCTTGTATGGCTTCTCTTGATCCTACAGTGCATCAGGCCAGTTTCTGATAGTCTCTCTTTTGCTTTCTTGAAGGAGATACTACAGCTCAAGTCTGTGCTTTCTCCTTTGCCCACAGACCCTGGCCTGCTTTCTGTGAATGTTCCCTAGTCTTCTTCCAAATCACACTCTCATGGTCACCACAGGGAGCCAGCTGCAGAGTTGGAGGAGGTGTGGATTTGGTATGCAATACACTGTGGGTGTCTGTGGGCCAGTCCAGGAGATCTGTGGTTGAGATTTTCCCTACAGCTTCTGGGTAGATTTCCTAATGGAGTCCAGAATGCTGTCAGTAGGAATCATGTCCTTTTAATACCCTCCAGGAATCTTTTATGCCACTCCCCTGATCTGTTTCTTCCTCCCAGTAGTGGAGCCCACAAGCTAATACTCTAGATGCTATGAGGGAGAAATGAGTCTCTTTGGCAGTGTCCCACACAGCTGGGAAAGCCAGGTGTTTACCCACCCACTCTCCCATTCTCCCCTGGGGGAGATCACAGGCTTATTTATTTAGCCCTAAGCTGTCCTGCCTTGGGGGAAGGGTGATGCTAGTGAAGTGAAGTTTTTTTCTTTTTCCCATTCCAATGTGTAGAAACTTGTAATTTTTTTGCTCCAAGGGAGTGCTGAAATGACTCTCATCCATAGTTGTCTGCCCAAGTCAGCGTTCTCCAGTTGTTTGCAGACCATAGCTGATAGGGACTAGAACCAGTTCATTGTCTCCTGCAAATTCCAAACCAGTACCAAGGTCTGTCTGACTGCTCTCCAATGCACAGGTGGGTGAGACGCCTCCCAGGTCCTTCGGCATATGGTGCTGGACCTCAGAACTCTCAGAGAGGCGATTTTGTTCATGGATGGTTGTCAAAGTGTTGTTGTTAAAGTGGGAGGACAAATACAAAGGACGACTTATGGTACCATGATAGCGATGCCCAGATGACTCCAACATTTGATTCATCTTACTTTTGGCATCTGTTACTTATCTTTTCTTATTCAAGTTATGGTTTCCCTGATTCTTGGTATGACAGATTTATATTTCCTCTACATTTTATTGATTATGTTAGGAGACTCGCATTTAAATCTTTTATCTAAGCAGGAAGCCACCATGCTTAGATTTAACACCAAAGTCCTGGTCTACTTTTGTGATCTGTGGTTACAATGACAGTTTATTTATTTTCAGAGTCTTTGCAGTATTATTTTGGTCTGTTTGGTTTATCTGGCGCTGCTGTAGCTCCCACTAGTACCTGCTGCTGGGGTGGAAGATGTTTCCCTAGTCCTAGGTACCTGGTTCTCTGGGTAGGAGAGGGGAGTCTCAAGCCATGGGCCAAAGAGGCTTCCCTGGCAGTGAGGTTGTTTTGGCATGGTTTCCTCTGTCTGTGGATGATGGAGTATATATCTCTGGCTGGTCAGTTGTTGTAGGATCTCATCTACTGGTGAACTAATGTCTCTGGGCTGGGAAGGGGAGTCTTATGCTAGTGGAGACAAAGGAGCTTTCCAGGCTGGGCTGATTAGTGTGGTGGAACCCCTCTTGCTGGTGTTACCAGGCTACCCCCAGTATTTTCCAGTGTGGGATTGGAGTCTCTGGCCCAGCGGGGTGCAAGAGTGCCTCCTTTGGCCACTTATTCCTCATGAGGTTACTGATAAATTTCCTTTTCTAGTAGTGTTGGGCTTTCTTGATGTTGTCAGAGGGACTCTCATTAAATCTGGGGGAGAAATGGTCCTATTTGGGCTACCTCTTTTTACTCAGCTGAGGATTGGGAATACTTATGATAACTTGCCACTGTGTTGTTTCTCCAGTCTTGGGAGTCCCAACAACCTTGCCTTCCTATTACCACCTTTTAGAATTCTTTGGTTGCCAAATGCACTGTAAATTCAGAATTTATAGCTGTACCTGGTGGGAAGGGGCAGGGAGAAATGAGTCTGTTCCATCTTGTCCCTAAAACTTGCAGTGGCCTAAATAATGCATCCATACATCATTTTATTGTCTTTCCTTCCTCTTTTTCTCACTCTACCAACTCTCCAACTCCTGCTTTCTGAGATCATCTCTCAAATAAACTATCTGAATCCATATCCTTGTATAAAGTTCTCCTTTCAGTGCCAAACTAAGACAAACCCAATAGACTAAAATAGGCTAAAAACATGAACCATAAGGTCATCAAAAGAAATATGAATAACTTATAAACTTATTAAAATATGTTTGGCCCACTCATAATGAAAAAAAAACAGGAATGAGAACAAAGAAAACCATTTTTTATCTGTCAGATTAGCAAAGGTTAAAGATTTTGAGATTATGCCACTTTTATGTTCTATTGTTACAATCTCTTTGCAAGGCAATTTGACAATAGCATTCAGCACACACATTCCCTTTGAACCAGCAATTTTACTTGTAGAAATATATACTACAGATATGCTCAGACACAGTTATATGCACAAGAATATTTGTTGCAGGATTGGTTGTAATAAAGTACTGGACTGGGGAAAAAATACTGAATTTCCATCAGCAGGTGATTGGTTTAAAAAGTATAGTAAACCTATACAGCAGAAAATATGCCATTAACAAAAATGGAGCTTATCTATGTGGGCCAATATGGAAAATCAGATTCATTAAAGGGATTACACAAGGTGCAAAAATGTACATAGTATAATTAAGAATCATATTATTTATATTACCTACTATATTACATAATAACTTTTAACATTAACATACAATGTCTCTGAGAAAGGAAAAATAGTTTCTGATTAGGTAAAACATCTATTTTTCTATCCTGTTGTACTCTTAGAATTTTTACTCATGCCTGTATATTACTTTTTCAATTACAAAAAAATTAACCAAATAATGGATGCTGTGTTCCTCAATTGTAATTGAAATTAATCTTCAGTTTAATTTAGTGTATCAGTTTCAGAGAGAAAAACAATTTGTTCTATAGCTCTTGTGCATAGAAAATACACATACACACACACAAATGCACACACACACACCAAAATGTTAAAAGTAATTATCTACATAGAGGTAGGACTATATATTATCTTATTTATTCTTCATACTTTTCTGAATTGTTTGTATTACTTTAATAATAAAGTAACAAAGTCCTCTCCCCTCAAAAAAATATTTTCATAAGCTCTGCATGGCATGTTTGGGCGGCACCATCACCCTCTTCACTGGAAAACTCCTTTATGCTATTACCAGCTATTCCTTTTCCCTTTATTCCTCTACCTTGCTCTAATTGCTGCTTTTGGAGCAAAATCAGGCAGCACAAGAGAGAAAAGGAGTTCCTTCACCTGGACTTGAGCTTAGGCCTCTAATGCAATATCAAGGGGGAATATAATTTTTCCCTGAGATTAGATGAAATTACAGCTGTTTGATATTTGTATTATAGTTCTGCTGCACTTGGTTATTTTAAATAAGCGTTGTAACAAAATCAGAAAATAGGAATAGCACCTGTCTTCCTGTTAGACTTTAGGAAGAAAACTACTCTTAAACTTGCTTTTCCTGTGAACCATACTAGCCACTAAGTGGCGCTATAGGCTCAAGTATGAGAAATAAGGGACAAGTTCAATTATTTTATGAAAATAGATATAGTGATGTTTTTGGAATCTTCCAAGAAAACTGACAAACATTCAGGCCGATTTTCCTCCCAAAATTTTACTCCTTTCCTCAAAATGAGTATTCAGAAGCTGAGATGTTGAAGGACTGGATGAGTTCACTAGAAGGCCTAGGGGTGGGTTATACAGGTGACACTTGTTTCATTATTCTACTTCATACCAGATTATTAAAAACAATTGCAGTATTATAGAACGTACAACAATTTTAGTGTAATATAATTTTGTCTTTTTCTTTTAAAATTCCAGCTTCCTGCATGCCATTCCACTATGAACCTGTGATTATGGAAAGACTTAATAACTTTACACACCAGGAGACTATAAAAGAAAAATGCTTTAAGTTTATTTCGTATTTAATACAGTTTTTATTAAATGATTCTATTCTAAACTGATAACACTTAGCATTACTTTCTCAATATCTTATTGCCTACAGTAGTGGTTCTTAACTGGGGGCAAATTTGTTCTCCAGAGGTCATTTGGCAATGTCTGAAGACAATTTGCATTGTCACAAATTAGTGAGGTTGGTGCTACTAGCATGTAGTGTGTAGAGACCAGGGATGCTAAAGGGGATGTACTTTATATTTTCGCTAATTCATTTCCATTACCTTTTGTGATCCTTGATACTACAATGCAAAGAAGAAAAAAAAAGTTAGAAGACAACCCTCAAAATGGGAGAAAATATTTGCAAACGAAGCAACTGACAAACGATTAATCTCCAAATTATACAAGCAGCTCAACATCAAAAAACAAACAACCCAATCTGAAAATGGGCAGAAGACCTAAATAGACATTTCTCCAAATAAGATATACAGATTGCCAACAAACACATGAAAGGATGCTCAACATCACTAATCATTAGAGAAATGCAAATCAAAACTACGATGAGGTATCACCTCATACCAGTCAGAATAGCCATCGTCAAAAATTCTACAAACAATAAACGCTGGAGAGGATGTGGAGAAAAGGGAACCTTCTTGCACTGTTGGTGGGAGTGTAAACTGATACAGCCACTATGTAGATCAGTATGGAAGTTCCTCAAGAAACTAAAAATAGAACTACCATACAACCCAGCAATCCCACTACTGGGCATATACCCTGAGAAAACCATAATTCAAAAAGAGTCATGTACCACAATGTTCATTGCAGCACTATTTACAATAGCCAGGACATGGAAGCAACCTAAGTGTCCATCAACAGGTGAATGGATAAAGAAGATGTGGCACATAAATACAATGGAATATTACTCAGCCATAAAAAGAAACGAAATTGAGTTATTTGTAGTGAGGTGGATGGACCTAGAGTCTGCCCTACAGAGTGAAGTAAGTCAGAAAGAGAAAAACAAATACCATATGCTAACACATATATATATATGGAATCTAAAAAAAATGGTTCTGAAGAACCTAGGGGAAGGACAGGAATAAAGATGCAGACATGGAGAATGGACTTGAGGACACGGGGAGGGGGAAGGGTAAGCTGGGACGAAGTGAGACAGCGACATAGACATATATACACTATCAAATGTAAAATAGATAGCTAGTGGGAAGCAGCTGCATAGCACAGGGAGATCAGCTCCGTGCTTTGTGACCACCTAGAGGGGTGGGATAGAGTGGGTGGGAGGGAGACGCAAGAGGGAGGAGATATGGGGATATATGTATATGTATAGCTGATTCACTTTGTTATAAAGCAGAAACTAACACACCACTGTAAAGCAATTATACTCCAATAAAGATGTTAAAAGAAAAAGTGAGAGAGACAGAAGGGAGGGAGGGAGAGAGGGAAGGAGGGAGGGAGGGAGGGAGGAAGGAAGGAAGGAAGGGAGGAAGGAAGGAAGGAAGGGAGGAAGGAAATGAAAAAAAATAGTAAGTGAATTGCCTAAGGCCATCTGAGTTAAAAGCTCTTCTGACTTTAGGGCCCTTTCAGAAAACCACACTATCTCTTTGAAAATCAATACGCAATGCTACAACAATTTGAAATTGTTGTTTGAATGGCTTCCACATGGATATATAGGTAAGTTTTTATGTAAATAATCATACATATATATAAATAATATGAGCTGCTATTTGTTGAACTTACTATGTGTCAAATTCTGTGCTTAAGCAATTTATATATATTACTGATATTAAAATTGCAATAGCCCCAGAAGTTGATATATTTTCTGCTTTACAGATGACAAATTGAGGTTCAGGATGGTGAAATAAGTTGTCCAAGTTCATAGGGCTTATAAGTAGAAGAATCAGGGTTTAAATCTAAGGTCTGCTGACCCAAGATCATGGGTTATTTTTCTTATTTTTAATATACTTTATTTTTAGAGAAGTTTTAAGTTTACAGCAAAATTAAATGGAATCAAGTCCATGTTTTTAACCACTATCTCATCTCATATCACCTCTCACATAAAGACTACTCCCATTACACACATGAGCAGCCGCATACACACACATATACCTATAGATGCTAACTGCACTACATATATATGTAATTGAGAAGTGTGGTAGCAGAGATTGCTCCTAATATGCATTTTTCTCAAGCTTGCTACAAACCCTGCGATTCAATCAGCCAAATAATAGTATTTTTAGTTGGAAATGTAGCTCCCTAGAATAAAGAATAAATTTCTGAGCCTCCCTACATATGACATGTGATTAAGTTCTGGCCAATGAGATGAAAGCAGAAGTGTCACATGACATCTTCCAACAACCTTCTTTATAAAAGTGCTGAAGGTTGCATGTTGCACGTTTTTCTTCATCTTTTCCTCTGTCCTGCTGCCTGGAATGTGGTTGACGCTTTAGACCTAAGGGTAAGGGCCCCGCTCAGCAAGGTAGAAAATGAACTGGAGGAGCTTAAGTTCTCTAAGATTTCATTGGTCAGAGCTGCCATGTCACCCCTGACATATGAAACTCCAGATTTTACATGAGAGAAATACATTTCTAAAATATTTAAGCAATGGAAATTTTGAATTTTTTAGTCACTGGCCGCAGATTCTAATCCTAAACATCATAAGGATAAAGTATTTTTCAAAACGAGAACTAAAGGCCAGGAATGCAGTCAGGCCTTAGGCCCTATCGACTATATCAGAGCACTGCTTTCCCAGACAGGATCACCCAGTCTTCAAATCTATGGTGTCTTCTCCCCAACAATATTGCCCCAGATACAGCTGAAGAGATACACAGTCTCAGTAAAAGAATCTTGACTCCATAAAACTAAATCTGATTTCATTTTGTCATATAAACACCCTTCTAAACACATCTGACAGATATGTGGAGGAGATTGAGTCTGTGTTGACTAGACCATAGCAGTGCCATCTTTGATCAAGGCCCTTATTAGATGCAATTCATCTCCTAGGAAAGAACTTAACCTTGAACACTAAAGGTTTATGTGCCCTGTATAGAAGTATATCTGACAAACTATATGCAGAGAGTATGACAGAAGAGACTTCAGGGCCCTGCAAATGAACCCAGTCTAGCAACGTGAGTCACCCATGTAACAGAGACAGAAGTTAGAGAACAGTAAGTATCAGTACAGTATGTGGCCTTCTGACAACATTAAGGCATACTCAGTCCAAGACGATTGAACTCACCTTGACCCCACTCCCAAGAAGCACCCTTGTGTCCTAGGAGAAAAAATAGCTGTGAGCATAAAACAAAATGTGTTATAGCACAAGAGTTATTGCATATTTACTGTTAGACCTTTCTAAACCAGCACAGAGATGTGATAAAAAGGCATTTCCTTATAGTTCCAAGAAGTTTAAGTCCAAGAGATGATTATAACAAATGATTATATCAAAAGCACATTGTGATGGTGAAGATAATGACTCAGGCAAACTCTAAGTTGTAGTTTGGAGTACTGAGGTTTCATAAATGACCAGTAGCATTTGGACAGGAGATCCATGAAGCTGGACATTGGTCAAGTTTGCCCCAAATGGTAGCAGCAGTAACTAGCACTTATAGGTGGAGCGTGTCAATCTGCAATAGGAATCACCTGCATCTGTGCAGTGGCAGCAAGATAACAATGGTGAGAATGGATGAATTCAAGATATGACACATGTCAAGTTAAGAATAGCCTTAAAAGCAGTCCAGGTGGAGCTTGATTCAAAATTTACCAGCTTTTCTGGAGTATCTAGTATTTTTTTAGTATCTCTTCTAGATGCTGGTGACATAGCAGTAAACAAAAGAGACAAAATCCTTGTCTTTGTGGAACTTATTTTCTAGGAGAGTGAGACACTAAATAAGGAAAATTAATAAGTAAAGTATAGAGTATTTTAGAAGATGAAATATTACAGAAAAATAAAATATGCTGAAGGGGAGGAGTGCTGGAATTGTTGGCTGCAATTTTAAAGAGGGTGGTCAGGGTAAATCTCACTGAGTTAATATTTGAGCAAAGATTTGAAATAGGTGAGGGAACAAGTCATGTGTCTATTTCAACAAAGAGCATTACAGGGAGAGGAAATAGCAAGTACAAAGGCTCTGAGGTTGGAACATGCCCAGTATGTTCAAGGAGCAAGGAGGTTAGAGTTGCTGTAGTTGATGGAGATAACAAATAGTAGAAGAAGAATACATAAAATTAAAGTCTAAACCACTTAAAGGACTTTGGATTTTATTCTGAGAGGATGTCATTAGATGGTTTTATGCAGAAGAAACATGAACTGACTTAAATATTAAAAGGATTACTCTGACTTTTTGAAAATAGACTGTAGGAGAGCAAGAACTGTTTTATATTTTAGATTCCACATATAAGTAAAAACATACAGTATTTGTCTTTCTCTGTCTGACTTCACTAAGCATAATACCATCCAGGCCACCCATGTTGTCACAATGGCAAATTTTCATTCTTTTTATGGCTGAGTAATATTCCATTGTGTGTATATATATGTGTGTGTATGTGTGTGTGTGTGTGTGTGTGTATCTCCTTTATACATTCGCCTATTGATGGACACTTAGGTTGCTTCTATATCTCGGCTATTGTGCATAGTGCTTCTATGAGCATTGGGGTGCATGTATCTTTTCGTATTAGAGATTTCTCCAGGTATATGCCCAGGAGTGGGATTGCTGGATTATATGGCAGTTCTATTTTTACTTTTTTTGAGGAATCGCCATGCTGTTTTCCAAAGTGGCTATACCAATTTACATTCCCACCAACAGTGTACTAGGGTTCCCTTTTCTCCACATCCTTACCAACATTTATTATTTGCTGTCTTTCTGATGATAGCCATTCTGACAGGTGTGAGGTGATATCTCATTGTGGTTTTGATTTGCATTTCTCTTATGATTAGTGATGTTGAGCATCTTTTCATGTGCCTATTGGCCATCTGTATATCTTCTTTGCAAAAATGTCTATTCAGATCTTCTGCCAACTTTTAATCAGGTTGTTGTTTTTTTTTTATATTGAGTTGGATGAACTCTTTATATTTTTTGGCTGTTAACCGCTTATCAGGCATACCATTTACAAATATCTTCTCTCATTCAGTAGTTTGTCTTTTTGTTTTATTGATGGCTTCCTTAGCTACACAAAAGCTTTTCAGTTTAATTAGATCTCATTTGTTTATTTTTGCTCTTGTTTCCCTTGGTGGAGGAGATAGGTACAAAAAAATATTGCTAAGATTTATGTCAAAGAGTGTACTTTGTGCACTTTATGTTTTATTTTAGGGATTTTATGATTTCTACTCTTACATTTAGGTCTTAAATCTATTTTGAGTTTATTTTTGTACGTGGTGTGAAAAATGTTCTAATTTCATTCTTTTACATGTAGCTATCCAGTTTTCCCAGCACCACATATTGAAGAGACTATCTTCTCCATTGTATATTTTTGCCTCCTTTGTCATAGATTAATTGACCATATTGTGTGGGTTCATTTCTGGGCTCTCTATTCTGTTCCATTGATCTATGTATCTGTTTTTGTGCCAGTACCATACTGTTTTGATTACTATAGTTTTGTAGTATAGTCTGAAGTCAGGGAGCATGATACCTCCAGCTTTCTTCTTTTTTCTCAAGATTGCTTTGCCTATTTGGGATCTTTTGAGGTTCCATACAAATTTTAGGATTATTTGTTTTAGTTCTATGAAAACTTTCGTGGTTTTTTGATAGGGGTTGCATTAAATCTGTAGATTGCTTTGGGTAGTATGGACATTTTAACTATATTAATTCTTCCAATTCATGAACACGGGATATATTTCTATTTATTTTATCACCTTCAGCTTCCTCCATCTATATCTTATAGTTTTCAGAGCATGGCTCTTTTACCTCCTTGATTAAATTTATTACTAGGTATTTCATTCTTTTTTATGTTACTGTAAATGGGATTGTTCTCTTTCTGATAGTTTGGTATTAGTGTATAGAAATTCAACAGATTTCTGTATATTAATCTTGCATCTTGCAACTTCACTGAATTAATTTATTAGTTCTAATATTTTTGGTGGAGATTTTATGGGTTTCTATATATAGTATGTCATATGCAAATAGTGATAGTATTACTTCTTCCCTTCCAATCTGGATGCTTTTTATGTATTATTCTTGTCTAATTGCTGTGGCTAGTACTTCCAATACTATGTAAAATAGATATGATGAAAGTGGTCATCATTGTCTTATTCTTCATCTTAGAGGAAAGCTTTCAGCTTTTTAACATTGAGTATGATGTTAACTGTTGGTTTGTCATTTATGACTTTTATTATGTGGAGGTACATTTCCTCTATACTCACTTTGTTGAGAGTTTCTATCATAAATTGATGTTGCCTGTTGTCAAATGCTTTTTCTGCATCTATTGAGATGATCGTGTGATTTTTACACTTCATTTTGTTAATATGTGTCGCACATAGATTTGCAGATACTGATCTTGCATTCCTGCATCCCTAGAATAAATCCCACTTGATCACAGTGTATGATCCTTTGTATATATTGTTGAATTCAGTTTGCTAATATTTTGTTGAAGATATTTTGCATATATATTCATCAGGTATATTAGCCTATAATTTTGGGTTTTTGTAGTGTCTTTCTCTGGTTTCCATATCAGGGTAATGGTGTCCCCATAGAATGAATTTGGGAGTGTTCCCTTCTGTTAATTTTTTGGAATAGTTTGAGAAAGATAGGTATTACCTCTTCTTTATATGTTTGGTAGAATCCCCCTGTGAAGCTATCTCATCCTGGACTTTTGTTTGTTGGGAATATTTTGATTACTGATTCAATTTCAGTGTTAGTCATCAGTCTGTTCAGATTATCTATTTCTTCCTGATTCAGTTTTGGAAAATTGTATGTTTCTATGAATTTATCTATTTCTTCTAGATTGTCCAATTTGTTTGCTTATAACTGTTCATAGTATTTTCTTATGATTATTAGTATTTCTGTGATATCAGTTGTAACTTCTCCTCTTTCATTTTTTATTTTGTTTATTTGGGTCCTCTCTCTTTTTTTCTAATGAACCTGGCTAAAGGCTAATCAATTTTGTTTATCTTTTTAAAAAACCAGCTCTTGGTTTCAATGATCTTTCTATTTGGGCAGGGGTCCCTATTTTATTTCCCCTCTGATCTTCATTGTTTCCTTCCTTCTGCTAACTTTGGATTTTGTTTGTTCTTCTTTTTCTAATTTCGTTAGATGGTACTTTAGGTTGTTTATTTGAGGTTTTTTTGTTTCTTGAGGTATGCCTTTATCACTATAAACTTCCCTCTTAGAACTGCTTTTGCTGAGTCAGATAGAATTTGGAAAGTTGTGTTTTTATTTTTGTCTCGAAGTATTTTCTGATTTCCTTTGATTTCTTCATTGACCTATTGGTTGTTTAGTGGCAAGTTGTTTAGTATTTACATTTATGTGTTTTTCCCATTTTTCTTCCTGTAACTGATTTCTATTTTCATATCCTTGTAGTCAGAAAAGATGCTTGGTATAATTTCTGTCCTCTTAAATTTGTTGAGACTTGTTTTGTGGCCTAGCATGTAATTTATCTTGGAGGACATTCCATGTGCATGTGAAAAGAATGTGTATTCTGCTGTTTTTGGATGGAATGCCCTGTAGATACCTATTAAGTCCAACTGCTATAATGTGTGTGTCATTTAAAGCCACGGTTTCCCTACTGATTTTCTGTCTGGATGATCTGTTCATTGATGTAAGTGGGGTGTTAAAGTCCTCTACTATTATTGTATTCTTGTCAGTTTCTCATTTTATGTCTATTAATATTTGCCTTATATGTGTAAGTTCTACTATATTAGGTGCATATATGTTTACTAAAGTTATATCCTCTTGTACTGATCCCTTTATCACCATATAATGCCCTTTTTTGTCTTTCATTATAGACTTCTTTGTTTTAAATTCTACTTTGTCTCATATGAGTATTGCTACCCCAGATTTCTTTTCAGTTCCATTTCCATGGAATATCTGTTTCCATCCCTTTACTTTCAGTCTGTCTGTGGCCTTAGCTCTGAAGTGAGTCTCTTGTAAACAGCATATAGATGGTTTGTTGTTTTATCCATTCAGCCACCCTGTGTCTTTTGATGGGAGCATTTCGTCCATTGACACTTAAAGTGATTATTGACAAGTAAGTACTTATTGCCATTGTGTTATTTGTTTTCTGGTTGTTTTTGTAGTTCTTTTCTGTTCTTTTCTTCTTTTAGTCTCTTCCCTTGTGGTGTGATGATTTTTTTTAGTGTTATGTTTTGGTTTCTTTCTCTCTAGTTTCTGTTTATCTACTGTTGGGTTTTGATTTGTGGTTACCACGGAGTTCATATGTGTTGACCTATAACCATATCTACCTGTTTTAAACTAATAGTCATTTAAGTTCAAACACATTCTAAAAGCTCTACATTTTTTACTCCCCCCTCCATGTTTTGTGTTTTTGATGTCATATTTTACATCTTACTATCTATTAACTATTTATTGTAGTTATATTTGATTTTACAATTTTGTCTTTTAATCTTTGTACTAGCTTATTTAAGTGGCTGATCCACAGCCTGTACTATACATTTGCCTTTACCAATAGAATTTTTCCCTTCCTATAATTCTTTTTTCTTGTTGTAGCCTTATCTTTTTCACTTAAAACAGACCCTTTAACACTTCTTATAAGTTCAGTTTAGTATTGATGAACTCAGGTTTTTGCTTGTCTGAGAAGCTCTTTATCTCACCTTCAATTCTGAATGATAACCTTGCTAGGCAGAGTATCCTAGGTTGTAAGCTTTTCCCTTTCAGCACTTTAAATATATTATGCCACTCCCCTCTGGCCTGCAATGTTTCCACTAAAAACTCAGCAGATAGACTTATGGGGGTTCCCTTGTATGTGACTCTTGTTTGTTTTTCTCTTGCTGCCTTCAGAATTGTCTTTTTATCTTTAACTTTTGCCATCTTAATTATGATATGTCTTGTTGTGGGTCTCTTGGGTTCATCTTGTTTAGAACTCTGTATTTCCTGTACCTGGATATATATGTTTCTTTCTTCAGGTTCAGGAAATTTTCAGCCATAATTCCATCAAATAAATTTTCTACCCCTTTCTCTCTCTCTTCTCCCACCAGGACCCCTATAATGTGAATGTTAATATGTTTAATGGGGCTTCCCTTGTGGCACAGTGGTTAAGAATCCACCTGCCAATGCAGGGGACACGGGTTTGAGCCCTGGTCCGGGAAGACCCCACATGCCACGGAGCAACTAAGCCCATACACTACAACTACTGAGCCTGTGCTCTAGAGCCCATGAGCCACAACTACTGAAGCCTTCATGCCTAGAGCCCATGCTACACAACAAGACAAGCCACCGCAATGAGAAGCCTGCACACCGCAATGAAGAGTAGCCCCCCCCCTTGCCACAACTAGAGAAAGCCCACTCACAGCAGCAAAGACCCAACACAGCCAAAAATAAATAAATAAAATTTTTAAAAATATGTTTGATGTTGTTCCAGAAGTCCCTTAAACTGTTCTCATTTTTAAAATTTGTTTTTCTTTTTACTGTTCTGATTGGGTGATTTCCATTATTCTATCTTGCAGATCACTTATGCACTCTTCTGTATCACCTAATCTGCTATTAATTCCCTCTAAAGTATTTTTCATTTCAGTTATTGTATTCTTCAGCTCTGGCTGTTTCTTTTATATATTTTCTAGTTATTTGTTAAAATTCTCACTATGTTCATCTAGTCTTTTCCTCACTTCAGTCAGCATTCTTATTACTATTGTTTTGAACTCTTTATCAGGTAATTATCTCTGTTTCATTAGGGGTTTTTTTCAGTGATTTTTCCCCCCCGTTCTTTAATTTGAAACATGTCCCTGTGTCTTTTCATTTTGTTTAACTTTCTCTGTCTCTGTGAAATTAGGCGAAACATTTACCCATCCCAGTCTTCAAGGTGTGCCCTTGTGTGGGAGTATCTCTATGCAATCTGCTTGTGCACAGTGGCTTTGGTGGAAGAGCTGGACCTGAAATGAGCACGGGCTGCATCTTTCCCTGGGGTGTGCTGGCAGCCACCACCTTGGTGGGAGGTAGGGCTGGAGTCAGAGGGACTAGAGCCAAAGCCAGGTTCAAGTCAGGACTTTTCCTAAGCTTAGTGGCCATCACCCCCTTATCATGGGTGAGGAGCTGGAGCAGGAGCCCTCAGGGAACTGGGTTTCTCCTTGGTATAAAGGCAGTCTCCATCTTGGTCTGGGACATGACTGGGGCTTGAGGGCTTGGTGCTGGTTTCACTTTTCCCCTGGTATGCATACCTTAGTTAGAGGCTGGGTCCTGGCCAGAGGGGTGGGTACTACACCACTGAGCAGCCCCCACCCTCTCCCAAGTGTGTAGAGGAATGCATGCTCCTGCAGTGGCTGTCTCTGCCCTGGAGCTAGCTTCACTTTCTCTGGAGTGTGTACAGGGACATGCAAGCTGGTAATGGCTGCCCAGCTCTGGTCAGAGGCAGGGCCAGGTCTGAGCTGCCTCTATTCCCTTCAAGTGTGTGCATTCTCATCGGCAATGGTAGGCTGCGTCTCAGTGGGGAGCAACACCGGAGCAAGAGGGGCTGGAGCAGGAGCCTGGTGTGGGCTGGGTGTGTGCTGGAGCAGTCCTGGCAAACTGGCCAGAGCTCTAGGCAGTTTTCAATCTGCTGCCTCTGAGCTGTGACTGTGAGTGTGCAAGTCTATGCACATGCTCTTCAAGAAGAGTCTTGGCTTCTTACAGCCATTTACTAAGTCCCACTGTTTTTCAAGCAGCTAAGGGGGCTTGTGTTCCCAGTGTCAGACCCCAGGGCTGAGGTGCATCATATGTGGCTCAGACTTCATATTAATTGACCTAGCAACAGCATTTGACACAGTTGATTACACCTTCTCTTTGATAAACCTTTTTTCCTTTATTTCCAGAAATGGCATTCTTATGTTTTTTTCTCCAACCTCATTGACAGCTTCTTCTCACTGCCCTTTCTAGTTTCTCCTATTCTAGCTAACCCCTTAACACTGGCATTCCCCAGGGTTCAGTCCTTATTTCCCTTCTCTGTCTATACTCATTCCCTTGTTTATATCCAGTCTTGAGGCCTGGTGGTACAAAGTAAACAAGATATTCTCATCCATTACAGAAATTTATAATTCTGCCCAAATCCCAAATCATTACTACAAAATTATATAAATATTATAATGAAGCATATAAAAAATACAGAAGTGTGAAAAACAGTACCTTTAAAGAAACCTGTAATTTGTTTGAATAGTTTCACGGGTTGCCATGGAAGTAAAACACCTTAGGTTCAGGACCAGATTGGGTGCCGCTGAACCCACTGATAAAGAGACTAACTAGGTGGGAAGGTTTCCGTGCTGGATGTGGAGTATACATGGTGAGAGCAGGAGAACTCACAGCTAACCATTTGGGGCTACGTGAGTCTCAAAGATGTCAAGGCAGTGCATGGAATTTCAATCCTTACAATACAGAGGTAAAAATGCTAGACATAAAAGCATCTGTCTATGGACTGTTAAGTACATTTATATTTAAGAACAGATTAAACTAGCCTATAGCAATAGAAATGGAAACTATAAATGATGTGGAGACATTGCAAAGGGACATGAGGAAACTTTCTGGATTGATGCAAATATTTTATATCTCCATTTGAGGATGGATTTTGAGGGTGTATACATTTGTGAAAACTCATTGAACGGTACACTTTCAATATAATTATTTCACTACATGTGAATTATATTAAAGATGAGTGTGTATGCACATGTGTGAGAGAGAGGGGGCAGAGAGAGAGAGAGAACAGAGAATGGGATGAGAGAAATTGTATACGTCAAGTATTAGTAAAAATTTTTGTTTTACTGTGCAAGTGAGTAAAAGAATTTGGTGCCAGATAACAGGAAAGTGATATCAGGGAACTTTTCTTTTATGATGGAAGAAGTAATAGGAAATTTATATGTTTATTGGAATGATCCACTAGAGAGCAAAACATAAGAATTTATAGGAGAGTGAAGAAAGAATCTCTGGGGCTTAAGCAAAAGTGGTTAAAAGAATATGCAATCTAGTGCAAAAAAGATTGATTTTAGAGAAAAGTAAGGAAAGATCATCTTTGTACAAGCAGGAAGTTAGCGTATATGGGTGCAGATGCTGCTAAGTGGATAGAAGTAGTGATAAGAGTATGTGGAAGTTCCCCTTTGTTTCAATTTATCTCCAACGTAGGAAGCAAAGAAATCAGCTGAGATAGAAGATGGGGGAGATGGTATTAGAGGTTTGAAGAGAGAGAAGAAGCTGTGAAATAGTCACCTTTGTGGATGGGAGATTTAATGGATTTAAAACAAATAACAAGGTATCTGGCAGCATTAAAAACGTAGTTTAGGTATGTGGTCATTAATTTATTGTTGTGCAATTTTTTCTCCAGTCATGGTCAGCTTTTCAGGTGCAAGTATGAGAGAAAGGTGGATTTAATCAAGGTTCCAGTTTCCCAAGTAAGTGTGCCAAAATGAAAGAAGAGCAAAAGAGTCAAGGGCATATGCAAGAAAATAATTTTCATGATTGAGCATGAATTTGAGCTGGATAAAATACCCAGATATAGAGACTATTATTATAATAGATTTCCTTAGAAAATGGCTTCATAAGGAAGGATCTATAGTTTAGGAAAATGTGTAATTATAAAAGCATCACATGATCCTTTTTGTTTAAAAAAAGAAATGTATAAAATAAAAATTTAAATACCCAAAATCCACACCTCCACCCCCCCACTACTAAGGGCCAACTACTATTAAATGTTTTGTATGTATGCCTGAGCATCAAAAATGTAGTTGATTTTCAAAGCCTCTCCCTACAAATGCAGCATTGTTGGGGAGTAAAAGGGCTACATTCCCATAAAGAGGAAGATTCACGGCTGAATGAATGAATGAATAAATAAACAAATAAATAAATCCAAGCTCCCACAGAATTAGCAAATTCTGGGAACATAATTTAGGATAAGCAATAGGAAAAGGTGTTCCTCTCATAGTTAAAGTCACTTTTATTAAAAGCAGAGATTTTTCTCAAGTAGTCCTGCTCTAGCACCAGGGAAAGAGACATTTGAACCCTGTCTTTAGCAAAACTTGTTGCTGCCAGATGGAAAAGGTAAAGTACTTAATGGGGAGAGTTTAAAGGTCCTCAGTGTTTTCAAAGTAAACACTAGTTAAATAATATTGACAAAGTGCTTTAGAACTCTGAGGCAGGCCAATGGGAATATTATGAACCATAGGGAATATTCAGGTCAAAAACTTAACTATATGCATGTTGGTGATGAAGACTTAATTATAGAAGACAATCGGAAAATGAGCACAGATAGAGGAAGTATTGATCGACATTGCCTAAAAAGAAATTATGTGGCAGAGGGGGCAAGACAGAATGCTTCAGCTGAAACTCCCAGGAACATATCAGGAGAAGAACCTCCCCCATAACATCGCACACACACCTAATTTACTTTAATTAATACAAAGTAAAGCTTGTTGTCTCTGATTAGTTACATCACAATGTTATATTCAAAAGACTCCCGTCTTTTGAATAGTCACCTCTTCCTAAGAATTAGCTCAGTTTACCTTTCCCTTTCAAAGGTAAACTGAGCTAATCTTTTTAGGGTCCTTCAGTTCTGCAGCTCTATTCATTATTCCAATCAGCACAATAAAATCCCATGTCTGGGAGCTGCCCACGCAACAGGGCATTCCTCCTTATAACATGGCAATGAAGGACAAAAGGGTAGGAATACTTAATTTAAGAAAATTTAGTCAGTTACATGATAGTAAAAGCTAACATTTATTGGACACATCACACAATAACTATGATGTAGGTGCCATTTTTATCATCTCCTTTCTACAAATACTAAAGAAACTGAGGCCCAGAGAGTTTAAATAAGTTGTGGGACCAGAATTTAAACCCATGCTCTAATGATAGTACCCATGTACATCATTGGTTTATCATATTGAAATTCTTTAAATTTTTTAAAGTTAGAAAAAATAGAAAATAACTCAGGCAAACTTAAAAAGTGAATTTGCTATAATGATATTAAGAGCTCAGAGAACCAACAGGAAACTGGACAACTGGGCTAGGAATAACCAAAAGTGGTGATGTAGCATGATTGGTCTGATGAGGATACTGACACATGGTTTGCTTAGACCTCAGACATTTTCATTCTTGTGTCCCTGTTATTAAGATCCAAAATCTAGCCACAGAGCATTATATTATTCTAACTTAGGTCAAGATATGCCTGCCTCTTCATTAGAGGAGAGAAGTGCCATTGATTTAAGTAGATTTAATATAAAAGGCAAGGGTACTTCTTTAAAAGGAAACTGGAGTACAATAAGGACTGGGAAGGTTGATGCTGGGTTGCTAAAAAGTAATACATGTCTATTAGAATCCATGCTTAGGGCTACCCAACATCTACATCCCCTTCTTCCCAAATACCTTCTTCCAAAAATGTTCTTACCCAAAAAGATACAATTATCTTATATATAATCCAAAATAAATTCTGTCACTTTCCAACATTTCTTCAGTCACTTCACTGAGCTCCAATTCCAGGATCTATGGGTAATGCTCATACTTCCTCTAGATTTATTGTGATTATGCTTCAATATTCCTCAACTTGTGGACTAAATTTCGCCATCATAAACACAGTTTACGTACAGTTTTGGAAGAAAGGGACTATATTAATTAAAATATATACGTATAAATCCATGACCAGGAAGAAAGAACCTATTTGTAAAGACCTATTTGCAAAGCCCATATTTCTTTAGCTGGTATTGAGATCATATTTAGCATTTATGACTTCCTTCCTCCACTCACCATTTAATATACCCTTTTCTTTTTACCAGCACCTTAGCAGTTGGGCTTCATTGTTCAGTGGTATACTCAAACTTTAATTCTTGCCTGATCTGAGCCTTCGGATGCGCTGCCAGAGAAGAGTTGCATTAATTTACATTCTGGTGCCAACTTTTCAATCTAAATAACAAGTTTAGATTGCTTTCCTAGCATTATATTCATTTCATGCTCTTCAGGCATTAAGTGATTTGCCAAAGTTCCCATACCCAGTAAGTGATAGAACCAAGGTTTAAATTCAGGTTCCTCTGATTCCAAAACTCACACTTGTGGTGCTAGTCTGGCTCCTTGAATGAATAAGAAAAGACTGAGATAAGAAGCAGGAAATAAGTGGAACAACATCAGGAGTCATAGGCCCACAATCAGCAAAGGACAGGCCTGTTGGATGGGCAGTAGAGAGATGGAAAGTAGATAAGACAATTGCCACAACAGGATAGGGGAAGGGAGGTGCAGACTGAGACAAACCCTTGCAAAATCGTACCTTGCAAAGTTAATAATTTGCAAGGAAATAAAACAAATAGGTGATGGGGGGAGCAAAAATCAACTTAGACCTTGTGAGGGTGTTTCATCTCAGGTTCTGGGAAGTGTGGTATATCAAACAGAAAGAGTAACCCTTGTTTCTCCAACCTGCAGAAAGGGACCATTATATCTGAACTGTTGTACTTTCCTTCTTCCTTGCTTTATTGTTCTCCATGATACTCAACTATGTAAGACCTAGTATATTTTACTTATTTAGTTTACTGTCAGTCTTTCCACACTTGGATTGTAATCTCCATGAATATTTTTGTTTTGTTTTGTTGGAACAGATCCTGGCACATGATAGGCCCATTTTGTCTGTTGAATGAATGAATGAATGCATCAAGAAGGTTTGTGGGTCCCCCTCTGCTTCTGGGCCTTTAATCCCAAGCTCCAACTTTCCAACTAACTTCTTGGAAATGTTGAAAAATGATGAAGCTTTCTGACTGCTTTTGCTTATTGCTTTCTATTTACCTGTGGGTGGCCTCCTGCTGTAGCAGGAAGTAACTGTACAAATACCAGTACTACTGGCAATGCCCTTATTTCTACTATTTTTCCAGGAGACAAGTAATGTCCTAGCCAAGAGCAAAGGCTCCAGAGTGAGATGGCAGTAAGAATCCTGTCTCAACACTAAAATAGCCATTTAAGTTTGGGAAAGTTCCTTAAGCCCCTGAGCCTTTATTCCCTCATCTATAGTGTTTCCTTAGCTATATATATCTGTATGCATCTTCCTTCTCACATCTAGAATATACTGACTCCCTCTCCAAAGAAGATAAGCCAATGTTCTAAACAGTTACTACATTCAGTTCAAAATCCAGGATCTCTGGGTGATGTGCAGTCCTCTCCATCAGGTCCACATGTAGATCCTTTTGAGCTAAAAGTTAAATTATCAGTCTCTCCCACGTCCCCAATAGACAATGGTAGAATAGGGACAGAGTAAGCCGAATAAAAACTTCCATTATAAAAATGGAGGAATGAAAGATATACTGTGATCACTTGTTCATAGCAATGATGGAATCTTACTGATCAGGTCTGAAGACACTCTGCCCTCGTAGTGAGGGAGGTTCCCTGATTAGATAGTGAATCTTCTCTCTGTGAGAAACTCCCTTGTCCATTGCTATCCATAGTAATATCTCAAGTGGGTTTGGGGGATATTTCCTTCCTTGGTGGATACACAATTTTCCACACCCCTCTTCCTGATGGTACAGGTTTGGGGACCAGACTATACAGTCATAAACTCTTTTACAACAAGTTTGTGGTTTCTCTGTCAATGCAATTGCCTCAAAACTCAATAAGCTTTCAGTCTATTTGCATTCATTCAGTCCCATATGACAGCAACAATATCCAACTTTTTTCCTAGACACAATTAAGTCTACCTTATTTCTTTGCTTCCTCACTCTCTGCCAACCTCTTTTCTTAATTGAGGCCATCTAAATCTGTTGGGTTGGGTGAGAAGGAAACAGCTATAATCTGATCTTTGCTGAAAGACTGAGTATATCAGTTTAAATGAAGTCTTAATAAGCCTTTCAAAGACCTTTATCTACTTGAGTTAATTAGAACCTTTTCTATTTGAAGTTAATTTTTGTATATGGTGTGATATAACGGTCCAACTTCATTCTTTTTCATGTTGATATCCAGTTGTCACAACATCATGTGTCAAACAGACTATAATTTCTCATTGAATGGTCTTGGGACCCTTGCCAAAAATCAACTCACCATAGATGTATGGGTTTATTTCTAGAATTAAATTTTACTCCATTGATCCACATGTCTATTAATACCAGTACCACACTGCTTTGATTACTATAGGTTGGCATAGGTTTATAAATCAGTAAGTGTAATTTCTACATCTTTGTTCTTTTTCAAGATTTTTTGGCTACTCAAGGTCCCTTGTACTTCCTTATGAATTTTAGGATCGGCTTTTCCATTTCTGCAAGAAAAAGTGGTTGGAATTTTGACTAGGATTACATTTAATCTGTGGATCCATATTGGGTGAGTAATGCCAGTTTAACAATATTAAGTCTTCTAATCCATGAACCCCGGATGACTTTCCATTAATTTATGTATTTTTTAATTTCTTTCAACAATATTGTATAGTTTCAATGTGCAAGTCTTGCACTTCTTTAGTTAAATTTATTCCTAAATATTTAAATCTCTATGATGCTTTTGTAAATGAATTGTTTTCTTAATTTCCTTTAAGATTATCTATTGCTAGTATATAGATATAGACCTGATTTTTGTATGTTGCTTTATATCCTACAATATGGCTGAACTTCTTTATTAGTTTCAGTAGTATCCCATGGATTCTTAAGTGTTTTCATCTACAAATAGAAATAATTTTTCCTCCTTTCCAGTCTGTAGTATATTTATTATTTTTCTTGCCTAATTTCTTTGGATATAAATGTCAGTAAAATATTGAATATAAGTGGTGATATTGGGCATCCTTGTCTTTTTCCTGATTTGAGGAGAAATGCTGCCAGTTTCTCACTATTGAGTATGGCACTGGCTTTGGGTTCTTCACAAATGTCCTTTATTATGTTGAGGAAGTTCCCTTTTATTCCTACCTGGTTGATTGTTGATATCATGAAAGTGTGTTTAATTTTTCAAACACTTTCTCTTCAATTATGGAAATGATATTGTGCTTTTTTTATTCATTCTATTAATATACTGTATTATATTGATTGAGTTTTGTATGTTGAACCACCATTGCTTTCCTGGGATAAATCTCCCATGGGCATGGTGTATAACACTTTTTATATGTTGCTGGGGGGCTTCCCTGGTGGCACAGTGGTTGAGAATCTGCCTGCCGATGCAAGGGACACGGGTTCGAGCTCTGGTCTGGGAAGATCCCACATGCCGCGGAGCAACTAGGCCCGTGAGCCACAACTACTGAGCCTGCGTGTCTGGAGCTTGTGCTACGCAACAAGAGAGGCCGCGACAGTGAGAGGCCCGCGCACCGCGATGAAGAGTGGCCCCCGCTTGCTGCAACTAGAGAAAGCCCTCGCACAGAAACGAAGACCCAACACAGCCAAAAATAAATAAATAAATATATGTTGCCGGGTTCAGCCTACTAGTATTTTGTTGAGGATATTTGCATCTATATCTATAAATGATATTGGTATTTGTTGTTTTGCGTGTGTGTGTGTGAAGTCTTTGTCTGGCCTTGGTATCAAGGTAATACTGGCCTAATAGAATAAGTTAGGAAGTGTTCTTTCTTCTTCTATATTTTTGCAAGAGTTTGAGAATAATTCATTTTAATTCTTTTGTAAAAATTTGGTAGAGTTTGACAGTGAAGCCATCTGGGCCTGAGCATTTTGGAATTTTCTGTATATATCTATTAGCCCATCTGCTCTAGTATTTCATTTAAGGCTGAAGTTTTTTTGTTGACTTTCTGTCTGGATGATCTATCCGTTGATGTAAGTGGCATGTTAAAGTCTGTTACTATTATTGTGTTGTTGTCAATATCTCCCTTTAGGTCTGCTGATAACTGTCTTATATATTTGGTGCTCCTATGTTAGGTGTGTATATATTAATAACTTTCCAGAGTTTAGTAAAGTTGATTCTGACAGGTTTTGCCAGTTTACTATTTTTGTGGAAGAATGGGCTTTTAAGGTTTTCTATTCTACCATTTTCTCTCTAACTGAAGAGACTTAATGAGACTTTTTAAAAAATGTTATTGGAGTATAGCTGATTTAAAATGTTGTGTTAGTTTCAGGTGTACAGCAAAGTAAATCAGTTACACATATACATATATCCACTCTTTTTTAGATTCTTTTCCCATATAGGTCATTACAGAGTGTTGAGAAGAGTTCCCTGTGCTATACAGTAGGTCCTTACTAGTTATCTATTTTATATATAGTAATGTGTATATGTCAATCCCAATCTCCCAACTTATCCTTCCCCCCTTCTCCTAGTAATCATAAGTTTGTTTTCTACATCTGTGACTCTATTTCTGTTTTGTAAATAAGTTCATTTATACCATTTTTTTTAGATTCCACTTATAAGTGATGTCATATGATATTTGTCTTTCTCTGTCTGACTTACTTCACTCAGTATGACGATCTCTAGGTCCAAGCATGTTGCTGCAAATGGCATTATTTCGTTCTTTTTTATGGCTGAGTAATATTCCATCGTATATCTGTACCACATATTCTTTATCCATTCCTCTGTTGATGGACATTTAGGTTGCTTCCATGTCCTGGCTATTGTAAATAGTAATGAGCCTTTTTTCTTGAAGACTTTTTCAAACCGAAGTCTTTCTATTTAGAGCCCAGAAGTATACTGTTGGCATTTTAAATGCTGCAGGACCACTCCTATGGACTGAATGTGTCCCTCCAAATTTTATGTGCTGAAACCCTAATCCACAATGTGACGGTACATGGAGATAGAGCTTTTAGACTGTAATTAAGCTAAAAATGAAGGCATAAGGGTGAGGTCCTAATCTGATAACACTGGGGGCCTTACAAGAAGAAGAAGAGAGAGAGATCTATCTACACACACACACACACACACACACACACACACACACACACACACTGAGAAAGTCTATGTCAGGATAGAGTGAGAAGGTGGTTATCTATAAGGCAGGAGGCTAATACTTGTTAGAAATAATTCCTACTGCACCTTGATCTTGGACTCCTAGCCTCTAAAACTATGATAAGATAAATTTCTGTCATGTAAGCCACCCAATTGATGACATTTTGTTATGGCAGCCCAAGCAGACTAAGACATGTTTTGTTAGTGAGAAATAGGGTGCTGCTATAGCAAATACCTAAAAATGTGGAAATGGCTTTGGAACTGGGTAATAGGTAGAGGCTGGAAGAGTTTTACAGTGAAATCTAGAAATATGGACATTAAGGTGACTTTAGTGAGGCCTCAGCTGGAAATGAGCAACACATATAATGTATATGAGATTCATTGATTGATTTTATGGAATTGGATCACATGATTGTGGAAGCTGGCAAGTCCAAAATCTGCAGGGTGTGCTAACAGAGCAGAGATCCAGGGAAGAGTTGATGTTGCAGTCTTGTATCTAAAGGCAGTCCAGAGATGAAATTTTTCTTTCTGTTCCTACAACTCTGGGCTCTTTAGGGTTGCAGGTCATGATCCCCAAAAGACAAACACTTCTCCCATGAAAACCAGCAAGAGTCCCATTGTACTATAAGCTATGGATGTTGCATGGACACTTCAGGATTCTTTTGTTCAGGGAATAGCAAACAACAAGAGGAGTCACCATCTGTTGTGGCCATCCTTACAGACACAGAATGGACCCCTGCTCAAAATTTGTGTCAGACATCAAGACTGGTAAACACACACACACACACACACACACACACACACGTGTTAAAGTCTTATTACTTACATAGTAAGGATTTTTCAAAAGAGCTGGTTTCTTATGCTGGTCCAAAAATGACTTCAGAGATCAGGGAAATGAAACTGGCTTGGGGTTTTATGGTGAGTAGGGTATGGAGATTCTTTTGTGCATGCTTGTGTGATTTGAACCTCCCATCAGCACCAAAGAAGGGAACACCTTAGTTTCTTATAAGCTTGCCCAGATGTGGTACACAAGGGGAATAGGGAGGGGTGAGGCTTAGAAGGTGTTAGCAATCAAGCATTAAAAAATGGATTCAGACTATTACACCATCTGAGGCAAAGGCAATTGACCCTCTCTATCAGGAGGAGGAAGAAATGTTGTTACACAGTGGGAGCAAGCTGAATATGCTTGGCACCAAAGCAATCCACATGGTGCCTTTTGATACTCCTTTGACCAGTTTTGATGGGAAATAGACATATGTAGCAACCTTGGCCAGAGAAGTGTTCAAGACTTGTCAGGGATGAGGGTCTCAGTCATGTTATGAAGTGAGGTACAGAGGCCAGCTGAGAAAAATAGGAATCTAGAACAGATAGTGGAGGACTCTGGAGGATCTGCTTCTTGGACTTATATGAAGAAGTAGATTTAAGCAGCATAAGAAATAGATTGTGTTGGACATGGAGATGTACCATACATATTCCTCTTCAGGGAAAGAACTTTTTTTTCCAGATTCTAGGTGTCCTGTCAATAGAAAGTCTTCAGCTTTAGACCTTTATAGGATAGCCTCAGCTGTAGAGAGATGTCTGGCCCATATCCAATGACTGATTGAGGTGGGTGTGTGAAGGCCCATCCATTTCATTGCATCAGTCACAAAGAAACTCCCTGTAAACATCCTGTATGATGAACTCTGTCTGCTTCCTGGAGAATATAACCGGCAACATCTCCACAAGTGCTACCAATTTCTGTATGACTTGGAATAAGGCTAGTGTTATGGACTGAATGTATTTGCTCCCCCCATTCATACATTGAAGCCCTACCCCCACCCCCCCAGTGTGGCTATATATGGACTAAGGAAGTAATTAAGGTTAAATGACGTGACCAGAGTGGGACCGTGATCTGATAAGATTAGTATCCTTATAAGAAGAGATACCTGAGAGCTCACTTGCTCTTTCCACACACATGTATGCATGGGAGGAAAAGCCATGAGAGGGCATAGCACAAAGGCTTCAGCTAGGAAGAAAGATTTCAACAGAAATGGAATTTGCCATCACCTTGATCACAGACTTCTAGCCTCCAGAACAGTGACAAAATAAATTTCTTTTTTAAGCCAATCAGTTTGTAGTATAGTTATGGCAGCCTGATTAGTAAATAGACTCAGCAATAAGTCTAATTCTTAAAGAAGACAGAAAATTATTTCTGGTCACCTAATCATCTGGGATAAGAATTTTAGGTCAGTGGCCACCTCTCTTCCATGTGGGTATTTAGATATCAGGTCTTTTCCATCCTGTTTTTCTGCAAACACAGAATTTTTAACCTGGAGTCCAAAGAAACTTCAAGGATGTCTAAGGACAAAATTCTGAGAATCTATAAATTTGTTTATGAAAAACATTCATCTTTAATTTTGCCAGCCTCCAACCAATATTTAGCATTTTGTTCATTTATAACTGTGGGCCACAAACCACAGTAGTGACAACTGTACCTGTGATTTTGTCACAAACAAAGTTCACATAATTTCAAAGCACTTATACTTCCTATTACTTTGGAAAGAATGTATTTATTATACCAGTTATAAAATCTTATTAATTAATATGTTGTGGTGGAAGCATACATATTACTATATCAGTCATTTCAATTGTATTATTTTTATAATTATATTTCAATGTTACTGATGGCCTTTGCAATCCTAAATTTTTTTGGCATTTAAAATATTCTGAAAAGAGGCACATACATTACACCACACTGCCAAAAAGCTCTTCATCTGCTTGGTGGTCAAACTAAATCATAAGTAAGTCCACAATCCAGTTCAAAGGAGATGGAAAAAGAGTGAAGGAGGTACCCAACTATTGTAATGCCCTGACCAGTAAATGTCACACCACACCTACACCTCATCATATTCCATTAATGAGAACTTAGTCTCATGGTCACACTTAGTTGTAAGGGAGGCTAGGAAATGCAGTATATCAGGGAAGCCTTGTGGCTATGATTCTATTATAATGGAGAAAGGAAAACAGAGCTGATGAACTTCGTACAATGTATGCCACTACTCTTTTGTACCCTGTCCCCCAACAAGTTTTCTCCCTTTTGTTCTAAGAGTTTACCTATAGATTTTTCTTGGTTTTTCTGTGTAGAGAGATTTGTTTCCTCCTTTCCACTACATTTTTTATAATGTGTACTTCTTTTTCTTATCTTGCTGTATTCACTAGGACCTCCAGTATAATGTTTAATAGAAACAATGATAGAGAAAATACTCGTCTTTTTCCCAATTTAGTAAAAATTCTGCTGTGAACTTTTGCTACTGAAATATTGGTATAGGTATTTTATGGTTAACATTTATGAAATTAAGGAAGTTATCTTCTAGTCCTAGTTTGCTAGAATAAGCTGAGATTTATATGGTTAATAGTGGTAGTTCTTCGTGATCTGGCTACAGGAATGACTGATTGAATGAGATTTAGTCTCTGCTTGAAAGACAGTGTCTTGTAATTCCCGACTTCCCCCTGGAGAAACTGATATTCCTCTGAGAACAACCTCTGATCCAATTCATTTGGGGAGGTTTAGGAAGGTGCCTGTATAACATTAACTCTGGCCTCTGGATGTAGGGTCTGTGCCAGAGAACATAAATCTGCAAACCAGGAGACCCACACTACAACCTTGGCTCTGACACTAGGCTCCTGGCTGATGTTGACCAACAGGAAAAACAATTAATATTTACAAGGCTTTTTATCAGATGTCTGACTCTGTGATGAGAACATTACATATTCTGTAGCAAGGAATATTCACAAAATCCTGCTGACACGAATATTATTAGTGTTCCCATTTTACAGATGAGGAAAACAAGGTGCAAGGTTTAAGTACCTTGTCCAAGATCACAAAACAGTATAAGTAGCAGAGCCAGGATTGTATTGTAACTTCAGTGAAACCAAACTGCATGTTAGTGATGACTTTTCTGTGCTATAAATCACTTTCCCTCCCTGGGTTTCCAGTTTCTTATCCATAAAGCCAAAATGCAAACTATACCAGGAGTAAGCAAACCTCCGTGCAAATTGTCTAATAAAACACTAGAATGTTTGTGGGCTACATACTTTTCTAAACATATATATTTATTTCAATCTGGAAGCACAATATCTGCAAAAGCACTTATGCATTTGTTATTATTTCCCTATCACTGAAGAGTTTCGCCTTAGGGCTGGAATTTCAGACAGTAGATCATTAACAGTCATTGTACTATTTATGTGTACTGAATTTTAATATTGGAGATTTGAATACGTATTGTCTGAGATGAAGTCTAGTTTGGTGGATGGGGGTAGAAGGGCATGAACAGACAAGGGAAAATTGCTGAAGGATCTGAGGATAGGGAGGCATCAAACTTCAGTGAAACTAACCAAGAGATTTATACTTGAGCAAGTGAGACCGAGGTACAACATTTGGAAAGGAGTCTGATTAGAATACAGAAAAGGAAGGGCCATGAGATATAATATGAATGAATCACTTTCCTTCTCCACTGCCAGCTTATAGCTTATCAATAAGGAAACATTTTTAGGGGCAAGGTGGGCTTGTACAGTGAAGTTCATCTCTGTCTTTCTTGCTTTTTTGTCCCATGCTTGTTAGGTCACAAAAGCGACATCCCTAGCAGTAGCTCTCAGTCTGTGACTCAGCCCTGTAGTGAAAATATCTTTTTACAACCCACCAATGGCAGTTCTGGCAAGAACACAGAGAACAATTTTGATGGGGTGGGAGGAAGGAGGTTGAGAAGTTCATATATAATCTACTGCATTTATGTTGCTTAATATTCATTGTACTTATTATGAAAATAATGGGTTAGGAGGACCTGACCTGCATTTCAACTATTCTCCAAGAGGGCAGAAGACAAGACATTTGTCAGCCCAGTAAAATTCGTTGGAGCTAACTAACTGGGAGCTAACTAACTGGGGTTCTGACAAAGAAGAATGCATTGACATGGGGCCTTCTTGTGCTTTGGGTAAAGAGTCACTCATTGACTATCTGAACATAAGAGTGGCCTCTTTCACACCCAATGCAGTTCGGCTAGGGTCCAGTCTCCACCCCTGTACAAAGGAAAGCACATCCAAGCCCACATCGATCACATCAGGCTATACTATTTATTTATTTCTCATTGCAATAAGCACATGCAATTAGCCAACAACCTCTTTCCCAACTACACTTCTGTTGGGTCCACAATTTTCCCTAGAAAGAGAATACTCCTGGTGTTTTTCTCCAATATCAACAACAGGAAGGATCTATCAAACTGGATGATAGGATGAAGAAGAGCTATTTCAGGCTGATTCAGAAATCTGACTTCAGGGACAGCTTCAGTTCCCTTTTCACCAATGTGCAGCACAGCCTTGTGGGCAGCCTGTGGAGGGGGGGGAGAATAAACACTGCTGATCCCCTGAAGAAACAGGAAACATCTTTGGAACAGTTTAGAAGCAGGGAAGAAGAAGGAAAGATGGGGCCACCCCTTTACTGTATTGTGTTGATGGTGCTTGAATATGAAGGACACTTGTCTAAGTGTAGTTAATGACTCTCTGGTGATTTTAGAGCTAGCTGTCAAGGAACCACCACTCTTTCCATGGCTTTCTGCCTCTAGAAGTCACTTATTAAGCTGTCCCCTGCCCCCGCCACCTCCTCAAGAACTGTATCACATCAGAGTCAATTCTGATGATTAAGTTCTTCTAACAGAATCATTTAGGACATGAAGGTCAAGGATGGAAGTAACTGTTACAATGACTTGTTTGGGGGTAATGAGAATGGCCCTGGAGTAAACCTGGCTTAGGAGAAGTCATTCTGCCTCCACAGGCTTCAGAATCATCACTGATAAAATGAGAGAGTTGAATTAACTGACTCTCAATGGCCCTTACATCTAAAGGATATTAAAGGACTCTAATTTACCAACTTACGTTGGAAAGTTTAAGACCATTGTCCTTTGTGAGTCCAGAAAAATCAGCAGTGTCAGCAAAGGCATCCTGGATGCCCATCTTCAAAAGGATGGCTCCAAGGTCATATGTGGCAGAAATGGAAAACTTTGGAACAAACAAGTCAATCCACCTGTGGAGAAAGGGGAAGGGGACATATGGCTATCAGCACACCAAGCTCATGATTCCCTCCCTCTCTGTCTCCATGTTATTGTATTGGGTGCTGCTCCTCTCCTAGGTATTGACAACCACTACTATGCAGGTCAACACGTGGCACCAAAACCTCAGAAGTTATCCTGGAAGGAATGCTCTCTGGTTCAGCCCATTTGGGACTGCAACAATGGAAGTTGGAAGATGTGACCCACTTATAATCTCTGGGGGTGTTCATGAAGGTTGGGAAGCCAGTGGCATGAATGTCAATGGGTAGTACCAGGGGGAATTTCATGGTTTTCCATCTAGCACTTCCAGCTTAGTATGAAATATCTATCAATATCCTACCCATTCCCCAAGCTCCACTTGGACTCTGGGAAGGAACCAATTTACTAGCTGGCTGACTTTGGATAGTTCATTTTATTTTTCTAGTCCTGATTTCTTCATTTGAAAAATGCCTGTAATACTATCTCCTTTGCAGGTTTGTTGATGTGCTTGGATGAAATAAAGTATGTAACATGCCCAACAAAGGGATTGGCAAAGAGTATGTCCTCACTATACTGTAGTGATCAACACACAGCTCTTAAGTGGTTCAGAGTGATTCTCCTGCCTCTGGATTTCTGCTGAATTCGGTCTCTGTGCCATTATGCCCACCCTCCACTTCTCACATCATCTAAGATGTTTACCCCTTCCGCAGTAAGCGGTTCCACTTCTTCAGTGTTTTAGATGACATGGCCCCTTCCACCCACTCAATCTGGCCCTCCTTGGGAAGGACAAAGAGTGCCAGAGCATTCTTGCTGTAGTCCATTTGCAGCACTGTGCAGTTCAGCTCTGTATCCACCAGGTGATAGTATTGTTCAATCTGGTGCATCATGGGCACTTGCACTGTTGTGGTCTTGTCCACTAAGAAACTGGAACCCTCTTCTGTCTTGGATGGATCAAAAGGATTTGCCCACTGGGCTTAAAATACAAAGAGAAGAGAGTTGTTTGTTTAAAACCAGTATTTGTGCCAATATGAACTTCTCTATCAATCAGTCATCTAATCTAGTAATTAATACCACCACAGAGGTAGGTACCTTCTGTCAACCAGTTTTACAAATGAGTAACTGAGGATCAGGGAGAGAAAGTGACTTTACATGTTCTCCCAGGTAGCTGGTGGCAGAGCCAGGAGTCACACCCAGGGTTGTTAGACTCCATGTTCAACAGATGTTCCATCTGTGTTCAGAACCACTATACTTACACTAAACCCATCAGAGCCACAGTTTCCTCTTCCGTAAAAAGGCATAAGCACATCCAACACACAGGGTGAAATGAGACAACAGATCTGTTCTGCCGTTTTATCCGTCTACAAGTGTGTGATTTGTGGCCAAGAATCGTTCACTCCTCCACCAAACGTGGCTGACATGTGCTGTAGAACCAGCAGAAATCATTTGGGCACAGCACCTTCAGGAAAGAGTCACATGATTCTTGTTGTTACAAGCACCAGCTTTAGAATCAGACAAACCTGGGTGGGAATACCAGCTCTGAAACTTATTAACTGTGTGAACCTGGGCACTTGTGAAGATTAGATGAGACAATGTGTGTAAACCACACATGTAGCATGGTGCTTAGTATATAGTGGGTACATAATACATGATAGAGGTCTTTATGTAACATGCCCAAGAATGAACAGCAAGTGAGGGTCACTTTAAGATTTAAAACTAATTCTGTTTACCTGCCAAGTGCAAGCTTGTCTCACCTCACCAAATCCTTTGGAAACCATGATTCTGTAGCTAGATGTGAGCAAGGTGTTCATACCATTGTAACTAACCTCTCTGAAAGTTCCCTCTCCCTAGAAATTTCCTGGGCTCATCCACGAGCTGTGTGTCCCTCCTGGAAGATCCAAAACTACACACAGCTATGTCCAGTGAAGCAGGTCACTGTAGTATGAGGGACACCTACTGATGCCAGTGAGAAGACACCACGAGCTTCCCCAAGTGCCCCATTGAATTATTGGAACACTGAACTAGAAATGGACATCTTAGAACCTTACCTTTAAAGCAAATATAGTTCACCAGAACCATAATGGTGTTTGGTTTGAGGTCTTGGATGAGGCCCACAATTTTCCCTTTGGTTTTCCTCTCCACGTGACTATTGATCTCCTGCTGGGCTGCAGAAACATTGGAGAAGTCTGTAGAAAAGACTTCAGTCTCATAGAGGTTGTTGACATCATCCAAGAACTTTGCCAGTGGTTTCAGCTGCTTCCCAATGAAAAGGGCATTTCCCATCTGTAATTCCAGCTCCTTCTTTGGAAAATTCAGTGAACAGATCAGGTACCGGAAGCCCTGCTGGATCTCTGCCATTGGGGTGTCTGTAAGGTTGAACCCCAAGCTTTCCAGGATTTGAGTTTGGGTGCTGGAGCAGGCCCCAATAGAGAGCATGGCCAAAGCTGCAGAGATGCTCACAGGGGAAAAGAAGATGTTCTGATCTGGAGTCTCCATGGTGAACCTCCGGTACAGGTTGAATGCAAAGTCAGCATTGATAGATGACATCTTATAGAGAGTGGCATTTTGTTGGGGGGAAAGGCAGGAGGTTATTTTGCCTTCACAGCTGTTAGGTGGTGCACAATGAAGCCCAAGTACCAAGAGAACCAGATAGAAGAACAGTGGCATTTTGGAAGGAGGGTAATCTATAAGAGATGAGGTGAGAAAACCATTGGGGATCTTAGCTGGATGAAAACTCTGAACCAGAAACATATAATATTCACCCATCGTGATTAGTAAAACTGTAGAAAATATTTACTGGTGTGCTCACCAGGGCCTGTGGGGAGGCCTTTCTCCCCTGAAAAACTGATGGCACATCTAATAGGAACAGGAAATAAGTGGCCTTCTGGGGCCACAGAAATAATGGCAAGGACTGTCATTCAGATGTAATAGTGACATATGAAAACTCTGGGAATAAATCAAATTTATGGAAATTGAATTACTTTTTATTTGAACCAGAGGCAACCTTTTGGAGAAGGAAGACTCTTTAGATAAAATTAGCACTCTCTCTGCTTACATTACTTTTTATAGATAAGAATTTTAAAATTTTTTAATTTGGTGTTTTTCTTAAGGTAAAATCTATGAGAGATGGGATGAGAGAATACTTGTACTTTTCTTTGGATAAAAGACAAAAGGAGAATAATTTTCACAAGATATGTTTAATTGGAAAGGAAGGGTGGTAGTTTATGGAGCCATGTACAAGGTCATGATCTGAAATTAATGCATTCATGCAACATATGGAAGTCACAGGAATATTTCTAAACAACAGGAAGATGAAAGTATAGTTTTTGCATTTCAGATCTCTTTCACCATCAGTATCATCTAAAGAGTCATATTTAAGTTGCAAGACATCTTATCACTATTATTCTTAAACTCATTCAGGTTTTTTTAAATTATTAGAGCAGAAGCCAGAAAATATGATGTAAGATTCTCCGAGCCTGTAAGAGTACGAGGCAGCAGAGAAAGGGAGTCAGCTGTGGAATCCAGTGACAATGGACATGAGTGATAGGAAGGAAGAGATAGCCCTCCATTCTCTTACTGAGTGATCTCATCCACTTCCAGGAACTAAACTGCCATTGCACAAAACTACATACTGTATTGCAGAGTGTACTCCTGTGTTCCCAGCCATTTGTCCAGCTGCCTACTGCATATAGCCACCAGAATGTTCCACACATACCTCAGTTTCAATTTGGAAATCTCAGTTTCCTAAAGTAAACATATCATCTTTTTCACCCTCAAGGCTGCTCCTTCATCTTCATTCCACATCACTGTCTATTGAGGCTCCCATGCCAGAAACCTGGGAGTCATCCTAGGGGCTTCTTCATTCTCATTCCCCACATCTAATGAGTCATGATGCCTTATGAGTACTACCTTCTAAATACCTCTCAAAACTGTTCCTTTCTCTCCCTTTCTACTGTCACTGCCTCAGTTCATGGACTGAACTACTTCACCAGCTCCTAGCAGGTCACACGACCTTCAATCTCTCCCACTCCAATCCCCCTGCTTCTACCCCTCTATCAAATCTCCACATTGTCACCAAAGTCCTTTTTCTGAAAAAGTCACGGAGGCTGGTAGGAGGTCAATTATAAGATGATCACACTTAGACCTTGGCCTCTAGAGTTAAGAATTTGGAGCTCATGGTTATTTGGGATTCTGTCTTGCTGATAGAGATGCTCAAGGTTCCAAAAGAGAAAAAAAGTACTTACAGCGTATGCCCAAGAAGCCACTTGTATCTCTCAGAAAGCAAAATCTTTCCATTTTTATAACATGCCCTGTATTGCAAAAGTAGAGTGTTCTTAGTTACTCATTAACCCCAGGCATTAGCCCTGGGGTGATAGTTTCAAAGCTGGTGTACAAAACCAAGGCCAAAAAGAGCAAAGTGAAAAATGATAAGGATGGAACTTTGAATGATTGCTTTGCTGCCACATCCTTCATCTATAACAAGAGAGGAAGAAGATTGTCAGAGCAGGCAGTGCCCATGTTCATGCTAGGAAATGTGTCTTTTCACCAGGCAGGATGAGAACCAAGGGCAAACGTGCCAAAAGGCAGCAGGGCAAAGATTAGTTTCCCCATCACAGCCAAACAGTGCTGGGATCAGCAGCCTTTTGAGGGAAAAATATACACAGGCAGAGGCTGGGTGAATCTCTTTTAATGGGTGCTGTAGAAATTATTTATGCATTGGCTTGGAGGAGATGATGTCAAAGGTAGCTTCCAACTCTAGACTTCTGATGCTGTACACATCTACGTCTGCTCAGGGGGAAAGCAGTCCTGTCCTCTGGTCACTAAAATCACCTGTGCCATTGCCTGTGCCACAGGACCCCAAAAGAGAACACAGAAGGAGCCAAGGAGAGTGGAATCAAAGATTTCATTGTTCGGCATTCACTATGTACTGAACTGTGTGCTGCAAAGCGCAGTGGGAGCAAAGAGCACTGGACTCAGTCAGGAGACCTGAGTTCGACCTTGCCTCTGCCAATTTCTAGGTCTAGTAGTAGTAGTAGTAGAAACTCCTGCTTCTTGAGTATTTACCATGTGCAGGGCGTGATGTGAAGCATCTAATTCCAGACACTCACTGCTTCAGGACTACGTTAAGGATGTGTGTATGTTAAGATTGGGGTGAGTGTTGAGGAAATGGGAGCTAGTTTGAGATAAGCTTAGATCACAGTCTATGGTAGGACTTGGAAACCAGGTTAAATAGTGCAAACTTTACCTTGAGGGCATTAGAAAGCCACTGGGGGATTTTGACAAAGCAGTGACTAGATAGAGGATGATTGTACTGTGACATTGTTTCTTCTCAAGCAAACATAGACAGAGCTCCTACTGTGTGGAAATGACCACACTTAACAATGGGATTTCAAAATCCTACTGCTGCTATCAGTCCTGAACCCAAAGGATCTTTCCAACTACCTGACACCCACTGCCCAAACCGAACAGGAGGGGGCACACCTCACATATAGGATGGTCATGGGTGTATTTGTCCTGCAGCAAGGCAATGGAGAGTTCAGATCTCCCAACACTGAGGTCAGTCCATACTGACTCTTGGTATACAACACACAGTCTGCTCTTTCAGTTATAAGTATTTGCTTCAGACGAAACAGGCAGACAGTCTAGAAAGAAAACTTCCAAAGTTGTGCCCTCTGGCGGCATAGTCAGACAATGGCACAGCTTATTTTCTGCTATATCTGATTCAGCTGAGCTTTGCTAGCAGGTAGCAACTGCAAGATCTGTTGCTGACAAATAAGAAGGGCAGCCCTCCACCCCCCCACCAAGACTCCCCTGTTCTGTGCTCTGGAGTCCTGTGCTCCTGTCATGCCTTTGCTACGTAAGAACTGTGTAATTTGGGGCAAGTTACTTAACATCCCTGAACTTAAGTTTCCTCTCTTCTAGAGTAGAATGATAACAATCCCCACATCATGTGGTTATCAGGAGTATCAAGTAAAATTTAGAGGTGATATATATATAGCTCCTATATAGTACCTGGCACATAGCAGGGATCCAGAAACTGTTAATTCTCTTCCCCTTCATCTACTATCTTGATTCTCTTCCTCCACTCCAAGTCTCCACAGTCCCTGTACTCCACCTCCCTCCCATTCCAGACTACTGTTCAGTTCTCCTTTCTGCAAAAACATTCTCCCTAAGATGAAATTGATGGATTGACTGTTAATGTGTAAGATCTTCTCTAAAACATATTTTTTAAAAAAAAATCTTTATTAGAGTATAATTGCTTTACAATGGTGTGTTAGTTTCTGCTTTATAACAAAGTGAATCAGCTATACATATACATATGTCCCCATATCTCTTCCCTCTTGCATCTCCCTCCCTCCCACCCTCCCTATCCCACCCTTCTAGGTGGTCACAAAGCACCGAGCTGATCTCTCTGTGCTATGCGGCTGCTTCCCACTAGCTATCGGTTTTACATTTGGTAGTGTATATATGTCCATGCCACTCTCTCACTTTGTCCCAGCTTACCCTTCCCCCTCCCCTTATCCTCAAGTCCAGTCTCTAGTAGGTCTGCATCTTTATCCCCGTCTTGCCCCTAGGTTCTTTGGACCATTTTCTTTTTTTTTTTTTTTTTTTAGATTCCATATATATGTGTTAGCATACGGTATTTGTTTTTCTCTTTCTGACTTACTTCACTCTGTATGACAGTCTCTAGGTCCATCCACCTCACTACAAATAACTCAGTTTCGTTCCTTTTTGAGGCTGAGTAATATTCCATTGTATATATGTGCCACATCTTCTTTATCCATTCATCTGTTGATGGACACTTAGGTTGCTTCCATGTCCTGGCTATTGTAAATAGAGCTGCAATGAACATTTTGGTACATGCCTCTTTTTGAATTATGGTTTTCTCAAGGTATATGTCCACTAGTGGGATTGCTGGGTCGTATGGTAGTTCTTATATTTAAAATAATTATTTTGGTCCCGTGTAAAGCTGCTGGAGCTAGCACATTGAATACAGAATCTTTAGGAAGTGCAGCCATATCAGTAAACTCAACCAAATCTAAAAATACGTATCTCCCTTATAATTCAGAGGACCACTTAATTACTTTGTCATTTCATTTGATATTCCCCTTATAGGGTTTTCAACTGCCTTTACCCCTACTAGACTAGATAATCAATTTCAAAGTTTCATAATTTCATCAAAATTTTTTTCACAGAACTGGAACAAATAATCTTAACATTTGTACAAAGCACAAAAGACCCCGAATAGCCAAAGCAATCTTGAGAAAGAAGAACAAAGCTGGAGGTATCACACTCCATGATTTCAAACTACACTACAAAGTTATAGTAATCAAAACTGTATGACCGGGTTTCCCTGGTGGCGCAGTGGTTGAGAATCTGCCTGCCAATGCAGGGGACACAGGTTTGAGCCCTGGTCTGGGAAGATCCCACATGCCACAGAGCAACTGGGCCCGTGAGTCACAATTACTGAGCCTGCCCTCCACAACAAGAGAGGTCACAATAGTGAGAGGCCCACGCACCGCGATGAAGAGTGGCCCACGTTTGCCACAACTAGAGAAAGCCCTCGCACAGAAATGAAGACCCAACACAGCCATAAATTAATTAATTAATTAATTTTTTAAAAAACTATATGACATTGGCACAAAAACAGACACATAGGTATCAATGGAACAGAATAGAATGCCCAGAAAGAAACCTATCCTTATATGATTGATTAATTTATAACAGAGGAACCAAGAATATATATACAGTGGGAAAAAGACAGTGTCTTCAATAAATAGTGTTGGGAAAACTGAACAGCCACATGCAAAAGAATGAAACTGGACCACTTTCTTATAGTATCTACACAAATAACCTCAAAGTGGTTTAAAAACATAAATGTAAGACCTGAAACCATAAAACTCCTAGAAGAAAACATAGGCAGTACACTCTTTGACATCAGTCATAGTGACATTTTTTGGATCAGTCTCCTCAGGAAAAAGAAACAAAAGCAAAAATAACTAAATGGTACTACATCAAACTAAAAAGTTTTTGCACAGTAAAGGAAACCATCAACAAAAGCAAAAGGCAACCTACTGAATTGGAGAAGATATTTGCAAATAGTATATCCAGTGAGGGGTTAACATCTAAAATATATAATAAACTCACACAACTCAATATATATTAAAAAATCTGAATAAAATTGGGCAGAGAATTTGAATAGACATTTTTCCAAGGAAGACATACAGATGGCCAACAGATACATGAAAGCTGCTCAATACCCTTAATCATCAGGGAAATGCAACTCAAAACTATAATGAAATATTACCACACACCTATCAGAATATCTATTATCAAAAAGACAACAAAAAACAAAAGAATCTTAAAGAGAGTGGATATATGTATGTGCATAACTGATTCAATTTGCTGTACACCTGAAACTAACACAACATTGTAAATCAACTATACTCCAATAAAAATTTTTAAAAAGACAACAAAAAACAAGTGTTGGTGAGGATATGGAGAAAAGGAACCTTCGTGCACTGTTGGTGGGAATGTAAATTGGTGCAGCCACTGTGGAAAACAGTATGGAGGTTCCTCAAAAAACTAAAAATAGAACTACCATACAATCCAGCAATTCCACCTCTGGGTATTTATAAAAAAAAAAAAAAAAGAAAAAGAAAAAACCCACTAATTTGAAAGATACATGCACACCAGTGTTCCTTGCAGCATTATTTACAATAGCCAAGATATGGAAGCAACCTAAGTATCCATCGATAGATGAATGGATAAATATGTGGTATATATGTGTGTATATATATATATATATATATATATATATATATATATATATATATATATAATGGCATATTACTCAGCCATAAAAAAAGAATGAAATCTTGCCATTTGCAACAACATGGATGGATGCTGAGGATATTATGTTAAGTGAAATAAGTCAGAAAAGACAAATACTGTATGATCTCACCTATATGTGGAATATTTTATAAATAAATAAACAAACAGACAAACAAACAGACCCATAGATACAGAGAAAAAACTGGTGGTCACCAGAGGGGAGAGTGGTGGGGGACTGAGCAAAATAGGTGAAGGAGTTTCAGAGGTACAATCTTCCAGTTATAAAATAAATGTCTCAGATATATAATATACAGCATAGGGAATATTGTCAATAATATTGCAATAACATTATTACAAGTTATTGTAACAATAATTGTCAATAATATTGCAATGACAGATGTTTGCTACACTTGTGGTTTTTAATTTGTAATGTATATAAATGTTGAATCACTATGTCATACATCTGAAACATATAATTTTGTATGTCAACTATACTTCAATTTAAAAAAAAAAGAGAGAGAGAGAGAGACAATGGAGGCCAAAATACAGTGTTCAAAGAAAAAAACTGTCAACTAATAATCCTATATCAAGCAAAGTGATCTTTCAAGAATGAAGGTGAAATAAACACATTCCAGACAAACAAAAGCTTAAAGAATTTGTTGCTAGCACACCTGCTGTAGAGGGAACTTTCCTCAACATAATAAAGGCCATATATGACAAACCCACAGCCAACATCGTCCTCAATGGTGAAAAACTGAAACCATTTCCACTAAGATCAGGAACAAGACAAGGTTGCCCACTCTCACCACTATTATTCAACATAGTCTTGGAAGTTTTAGCCACAGCAATCAGAGAAGAAAAAGAAATAAAAGGAATCCAAACTGGAAAAGAGGAAGTAAAGCTGTCACTGTTTGCAGATGACATGATACTATACATAGAGAATCCTAAAGATGCTACCAGAAAACTACTAGAGCTAATCAATTAATTTGGTAAAGTAGCAGGATACAAAATTAATGCACAGAAATCTCTTGCATTCCTATACACTAATGATGAAAAATCTGAAAGTGAAATTAAGAAAACATTCCCATTTACCATTGCAACAAAAAGAATAAAATATCTAGGAATAAACCTACCTAAGGAGACAAAAGACCTGTATGCAGAAAACTGTAAGACACTGATGAAAGAAATTAAAGATGATACAAATAGATGGAGAGATATACCATGTTCTTGGATTGGAAGAATCAACATTGTGAAAATGACTCTACTACCCAAAGCAATCTACAGATTCAATGTACAATAAATACTAAAGGAAGTTCTTCAGGCTGACAATGGGTGACCCCAGATTGTAATTTGAATACACACACACACACACACATACACACAGAGAAAGAGCAACAGTAACTATGTAATTATAAAAAGACTGTATACAAGCATATTTACTCTCCTTTCCTTTCTTAACGGATTTAAAAGGCAATTGTATTAAAAATATGTACATAATACATTGTAGAGCTTATAACATATAGAAATGTAATATATTTAGCAAAAACAGCACAATGGAGGAAGGTAGGAGCAAAGCTGTATTGGACTAAGGAAATGACTCCAGATGGTAACTTGAATTCACAGGAACAAATGAAGAGAACCAGCTATGATAAATAAGAAGGTTAATATAACAAAAGCTATAAACATGTACTTGTTCTCCTCTCAGATTCTTCAAGAAACATAAAATTATATAAAGTAATAGTTATAACAATGTATTCTTGGGTTTGTAACATTTATTAGTTAACATGTATAACAATAATACCACAAAATAGGGTAAAGTGAATACAGCTATATAAAAGTAGTATTTGTATATCTAACTGGAATTAAGTTAGTATAAATCTGAAGCTGATATTAAAAAGTTAAGATGTATATGTTGAGCCCTAGAGCATCCACTTAAAAAAAACCCACTAAAAAATATAATGAAAATGAAGAGTCTGGCTCGTGGGTAAAAACTTATGTGTGATTTTCAGGCCTGACCATAGGCAATTACAAAGGCTTTAACTGGCAGACGTCACAAGAGAACATTGCTCTCCCTACACCAGATGTCTTGTTCAACCAATGCACTGAAGTCTCTGGAGGGCGTTGCTGTCAAGGAATCAGCCTCTCCTGGCTGGCCATGCTCTTACACATAGCTGCGTTCCTAGCCTGGGTGCCTCCACTTGAGGGCCTTTTTAACAGGTGCCTTGGGCAGAGGCCTTCCTCAGGTGCCTCTGCTGAAATCTCCTTGGGTGGGGGATGGAGAGGGAAGGAACCTTGAAGACACTTTTTCTCCTCTCTGAATCAGTACTCATTACACTCTTAGCTCTTCTCCCTCTCCTATTCTCCAGCTCCTCGGACCGTAAAACCACAGGAGCATTTTGTTCAGGGCTCCTTCCACAGTGAGACAATCTCCATGTCTGTGTTCATCCGTCTGACCCTGTGCTGGTACTGGTCCATGGGCAAAATGGAAAAGAGTGGACTCAGCAATTTCCCCAGTTTAGCTTTTTGCTTATCTTATTGCAGTAAGTGATTTAAGTAAGGCTTGAGTGTTACTTTCACTTTGGTTTGTTGTCTTAAGCAGCTACTCTGACATCTGGCAGATCAGCTTTCTTTCCAGCTCAACTGAGCTCCTGACAAATTGGTGCAGAGAGCCAAGCGGTCAATTAACCACAATGCTATCCTGGAAAATCACAAAGCCTGAAGATCCCCCGCAGTACCTTTGGGAGGTATTAGCAGAGTCTGCAGGGCATATTAAAAGGTTGCTAGTGGATTATTTGCAAGAGTCTAAAAGTCCCATGGGGCACTTTGCCAGCCATGCGTATGCGTTTTGGGGAATGCTAGAGGGAGCCATGGGGCATTCTTAGAGGGTGTTAGCGTATTTTTATATAAAGTTTTCAGCTCTGAGGGCAATTTCTAGTCCTCCTTAGTGCTTGACTCCCTGGCAGATCTCACCCAGCTAGTCAGACAAGTGATCCAACAGAGGGGTTCAAAGAAAGCTAGGGAAGCAATATCCTAGCCACTGTTTAGGGGTCTCCAACAATGAGATGGGGGGTTGCTGTCACGCAAGCTGAGTAACTTGTACTCTATGTCCCTGGTGCCAGTAAACACCCTGCTGTCAGCAAGTTGTTGAAACTTCAAGAGAGAAAAAAAGTGTAGTACCCCTCAAGATTACTTTGTCCAGCAGCCCCAAAGAGACCTTAGAAACTTAATTAGATCCCACCAGAGGTAATCTAGCTAAAGTTAATAAAGGGAGAGTGGCACAGTGTGGGGTGCATTACTACAAACTCTGTCATTCAGAGTGCCCTTACGGCAGCCGTTGCCAGGATAACAGAATGCAAACAGCAGCAGCAACAGCAGCTGCAGCCTTCTGGTTGCCATCCCCTTCCAGGGAAGCCTGGGCTCTGCTTGAACAGGCCCACCCTGCACGCCCCCAGGAGTCCTAGCCAGGAAACAGCTGTCCACCCTAGTCTGTTGCTTCACCCACTCTCTGCTCCTTCTCCCTCTCCTGCTCCAGAGAAACTGTGGCCAAATCCAGGGAGGTTGCCTTGCTGGGGTCTTTATGCTGTCAGCCCCTGTGACTGATGCAGGTCCACCCCTCCCTGTGGACCTGGGAATATATCAAAAGGCCCAGAAGCTTTGTCTAGACCTCTCAGCATTTTTTTTCTTCTTCTTTAAAAGAAATATTTTTTAAATTGAGGTCTAAGTGACATATAACATTATATTAGTTTCACGTGTACAACATAATGATTCAGCATATACATTGTGAAATGATCACCACAATGTCTAGTTAACATCTGTTACCTTACATAGTTACAAAAAATTTTTTTCCTTGTGATGAGACATACTTTCTTAGCATCTTTAAAATGTGAAATAGAGTATTAACTGTAGTCACCATGCTGTACATTACATCCCCATGATTTATTTATTTTATAACTGAAGTTTATACTTTTTGATCCCCTTTACCCATTTTTCCCACTCTTCACCCACCACTGTTGGCAACCACCAATCCGTTCTCTGTATCTATGAATTTGGGTTTCTGGTTTTGCTTTATTTTAAGTTTTGTTTTTGTTTTTATGTTCCACATATAAGTGATATCATACAGTATTTGTCTTTCTCTTTTTTAATTTAATTTTTATTTTATATTGAGGTATAGTTGATTTACAATGTTGTGTTAGCTTCAGGTGTACAGCACAGTGATTCAGTTATACATATACATATATCCATTCTTTTTCAGATTATTTTCTCATATAGGTTATTACAGAATATTGAGTAGAGTCCCCTGTGTTACACGGTAGGTCCTTGTTGATGATCTGTTTTATATATACTAGTGTGTATATGTTAATCCCAAACTCCTAATTTATTGCTCTCTCCCACCTTTCCTCTTTGGTAATCATAAATTTGTTTTCTAAGTCTGTTTCTGTTTTTTAAATAAGTTCATTTGTATCATTTTTTTTAATTCCACATATAAATGATATCATATGATATTTGTCTCTCTCTGAGTTACTTCACTTATTATGACAATCTCTAGGTCCGACATGTTGCTGTAAATAGTATTATTTCGTCCTTTTTTATGGCTGAGTAATATTCCATTTTATATATGTACCACATCTTCTTTATCCATTCCTCTGTCAATGGACATTTAGGTTGCTTCCATGTTTTGGCTATTGTAAATAAAAGGTGCTGCAATGAACATTGGGGTGCATACATCTTTCCAAATTATGGCTTTCTCTGGATATATGCCCAGGAGTGGGATTGCTGGATCATATGGTAGTTCTATTTTTAGTTTTTTAAGGAACCTCCATACTGTTCTCCATAGTGATTGTACCAATTTACATTCCCACCAACGGTGTAAAAGGGTTCCCTTTTCTCCACACCCTCTGCAGCATTTATTGTTTGTAGACTTTTTAATGATGGTCATTCTGTTTGTCTTTTTCTATCTGACATTTTTCACTTAGCTTAATGCCCTCAAGGATCATCCATGTTGTCATAAATGGTAAGATTTCATTCTTTTCTATTGCTGAATTATAATATATATGTGTATACATATATACATATGTATATATATATGTGTGTGTATATATATATATATACACATATGTACGTATGTCACATTTTTTTATCCATTCATCCATCGATGGACATGTAAGCTGTTTCCATACTTTGGCTAATGTATGTTGTAAATAATGCTGCTATGAACATGGGTTCATGTATCTTTTTGAGTTAATGTTTTTGTTTTCTTCAGATAAATACCCAGAAGTAGAATTGCTAGATCACATGGTAGTTTTATTTTTAATTTTTTGAGGAAACTCCATATTCTTTTACATAGTGGCTACACGAATTTAGATTCCCAGCAACAAGTCACAAGTATTCCCTTTTCTCCACATACTCACCAACACTTATTTGTTTTCTTTTTGATAATAGACATTCTAACAAGTGTGAGGTGACATCTCATTATGATTTTGATTTTCATTTCTCTGATGATTAGTGATGTTGAGCACTTTTTCATGTACCTGTTGGCTATCTGTATGTCTTCTTCGGAAAAAATATGTATTCAGATCTTCTGCCTATTCTTAATTGCATTTTTCTTTTGCTCTTGAGTTGCAGGAGTTCTTTATATATTTTAGATATTAACCCCTTGTCAGATATATCATTCACAAATATTTTCTCTCATTCAGTAGGTTGCCTTTTCATTTTGTTAATGGTTTCCTTTGCTGTGCAGGAGCTTTTCAGTTTTATATAGTCCCACTTGGTTTTGTTTGTTTGCTTTTGTTGCTTTTGCTTTTGATGTCAGATTCAAAAATTATCACCAAGACCTATGTGAAGTAGCTTACCATCTATGTTTCTTCTAGTTTATGGTTGCCAGTCTTAAATTTAAGTCTTTAATATGGTTTGAGTTAATTTTTGTGTATGGTGTGAGATAATGGTCCAGTTTCATTCTTTTGCATGTGACTATACAGTTTTCACAACACTATTTATTGAAGAGACTGTCTTCTCCCCATTGTATAGTCTTGGCTCCTTTGTTGTAGATTAATTGACCATTTATATGTGGGTTTATTTCTGAGTGCTCTATTCTGTTCCACTGATATTTATGTGTCTGTTTTTCTGCCAGTACCATACAGTTTTGATTTCTATAGCCTTATAATATACTTTGAAATCTGGGAGCATGATGCCTCCACCTCTCTTCTTCTTTCTCAAGATTGATTTGACTATTTGAGGTCTTTTACAGTTCCATACAAATTTTAGGATGGTTTGTTCTATTTCTATGAAAAATGCCATTGGAATTTTGATAGGGATTGCATTAAATCTGTAGATTGCTTTGGGTAGTATGAACATGTTAACAATGTTAATTTTTCTAATCCATGTGCATGGCATAGATTTTCATTTATTTGTGTCTTCTGCAATTTCTTTGATTAAGTTCTTGTAGCTTTCATTATATAGGTCTTTCACCTCTTTGGTTAAATTTATTCCTAGGTATTTTATTCTTTTTGGTGCAATTGTAAGTGGGATTGTTTTCTTAGTTTCTCTTTCTGATAGTTTGTTATTAGTGAATAGAAACACAACATATTTTTGTATATTGATTTTTTATCCTGCAAATTTACTAAATTCTTGTATTAGTTCTAGCAGTTTTTTAATGGAGTCTTTTGGTTTTTCTATATATAACATCTTATCATGTGCAAATAGTGACAGTTTTACTTCTTTCTTTCCAATTTTGATGTCTATTTCTTTTTCTTGCTTAATTGCTCTTGCTAGGACTTCCACTACTATGTTGAATAAAAGTGGTGAGAGGGGGCATCTTTGTCTTGTTTCTGCTCTTGGAGGAAAAGCTTTCAGCTCTTTACCATTGAGTATGATGTTAGCTGTGGGATTGTCATATGTGGCCCTTTACTATGTTGAGGTACATTCTCTCTATACCCGATTTGTTGAGATTTTTATCATAAATGGGTGTTTAATTTTGTCAAATGCTTTTTCTGCATTTATTGAGATGATCTTCTATTGAGAGGATCACCTATTGAGATGATGTTTATCCTTCATTTTGTTAATGTGATGTACTGCATTGATTGATTTACAGATGTTGAACCATTCTTGTATCCCTGGAATAAATCCCACTTGATTATGGTGTATTATCCTTTTAATATCTTTATTGTTGATTTTGGATTGCTACTATTTTGTTGAGGATTTTTGCCTCTATGCTCATCAGAGATTTGGGCCTATAATTTTCTTTACTTGTGATGTCCTTGCCTAGTTATGTCAGAGTAATGCTGACTTTGTAAAATGAGTTTGGAAGAGTTCCCTCTTCTTCTGTATTTTAGGAGTTTGAGAAGAATTGCTCTTAATTCTTTTTTTAAATGTTTGATAGAATTTATCAGTGCAGACTGGAATTCTGTTTCTTGGGAAGTTTTTGATTATTGATTCAATCCCCTTACTAGTAATATGTCCAGATTTTCTATTTCTTCATGATTCAGTCTTTGGTAGGTTGTATGTTTCTAAGAATTTATTCATTTCTTCTAGGTTGTCAGATTTGTTGATGTATAGTAAGCTCTTACGATCCTTTGTATTTCTGTAGTATCAGTTGTAACATCCCCTCTTTCTTTTCTGATTTTATTTATCTGAGTTTTTTCTCTTTTTTTCTCAGTGAGTCTAGATAAAAGTTTGTCAATTTTGTTTATTTCTCCAAAGAACCAGCTCTTAGTTTCATTGATCTTCTCTATTGTCTTTTTAGTCTCTATTTCATTTATTTCTGCTTGATTTTTGTTATTCTCCTCCCTCTACTAAGTTTGGGCTTATTTGTTCTTCTTTTTATAGTTCCTTTAGGTTTAAAGTTAGGTTGTTTATTTGACATTTTTCTTGTTTCTTGAGATAGGCATTTATTGCTATGAACTTCCCTCTTAGAACTGCTGTTGCTGCATCCGCTAAATTTCAATTCATTGTATTTCCATTTTTGTTTGTGTTGATGTATTTTTAAATTTTTTCTTTGATTTCTTCTTTTACTTGATACTTCTTATATTTTCCATCTCTTTGTGGAAGTTCACACTCTGTTCATCCATTCTCCTCCTGAGTTTGGTGAACATCTTTACTTTTACTTTACCCTTGCCTTTAACTCTTTATCAGGTTTAAATTACTTATCTTCATTTCATTAAGATTTTTTTTCTGAGATTTCATCTTTTTTCATTCGGAACATATTCCTCTGTTTCTTCATTCTGCTTGACCCTCTGTGTTGGTTTGAATGCATTAGATGAACCAGGCACCTCTCCCAGCCTTGAAGTAGTGGTTTTAGGTAGGAGATGAACCTTGTCATTCAACCCTTCCATAGCTCTTGGTTATCTCTCAAACCTTTGTGATTGTCCAAGCAGCCTATTACAATTTTAATAGCTCCAAGTAGTTGAGGGTGTGCTAAGACCTGTTAACATCCCAAAGGGGAGGGTCTCATTCAGCTCCTAGATTCAGGCTGATTGAAGTCCAGACCTTCAGGCAGCAGCTTTTAAAGTATGCAAGTATACACAGTCTGGTGGGATCACAAGCATGTGCCCTTCTAGCCACCAAATCCAGGCCATTTACAGGTGTCCCCTGGGCAGCAGTTTCAGAAGTTGGGTCTCCAGATAAGTATATAAGCTCTTTTATGGGAGATACTGGCAAGCTTTAGTAAGACAGAGGGAGAGCACAAAGATGGCATCCACTGTCCTACATTCCCTGAGAGCAGTTCCATAGGCTCCTTGGTATGAGCCAAACCTGAAGCCTGCCCCTCAGGCCAATGCTCCAGGACAAGCAAATAAGCCTCTTTCACAGAAAGACTGGGGGTGCATTTCAGTCCATTGTTTCTGCAGTGTTATCGGGGTGTTAGCTTGTGAAGAAATATCTCTCTGATTGTTACAGTCCCATGGGACCCAGGAAAACAAACTTCTCTGGCCACCAAACCCAGGCAGTCAAGGAGCATCCCCTCGGCAGCAGCCACAAAAATCAGGGCCCCAGACATGTATAAGAGTGCCCCTCTGGGAGATACTGTTGCTCCTGTGCACAGCAGAGGGAGAGTGTAAAGATAGCACCCACCCTCTGAGGTCTGTGGAAAGGATTACAGTCATGCCTTAGATGTGTGCTTAATTAGAAGCTTGCCCCTCAGTCTGCATCTATGATGATTAGCTAATAGGCTTCTTTCATAGAGACTGAGCTCCTGGATCTGCTGTCTCTTGCTGTGCCCTTGGGATGGTAACTACTTAAGAACTATTTTTCTGTTGGTTAAAATCCTGTGGGACCCACAAGCATAAGCCCCATTGGTCACCAGAGCCAGGCCATGTAGCGGTGTCCCCTGGTGGCAGTTGCAAGAATCTGGGCACCAGGCAAGGGTATAAGCTCCTTCCTGGGAGATAACAATGAGCTGTAGTGAGGCAGAGAGAGAGTGCAAAGGTTGCATCCATTGGTCCCTGTTCCCGGAAATCACTTCTTAGGGCACCAGATGTGTGTTAAACCAGAAGCCTGCCCCTGAGGCCAAAGTTCCTGGACAAGCAAATAGGACTCTTTCATATAAATATCAGGGTGTGTTTCAGTCTACTGTCTGTGCAATGCCTTGGGGGTGGTAGACTGCCAAGAACTGTCTCTTTGATTGATACAGTTCCATGGTACCCAGGAATACAATTTCTCTTGGCCTCCACAACCAGGAAATCAAGGGGCATACCCTGGATGGTAGCTGCAAAAATCAGGGCACCAGATTTGTGTAAAAGCTCCCCTCCCTGAGATACTGGTGCTTCAGAGCATGGCAGAGGGAGAGTGTGAAAATGGTGCCCACCAGCAGTAATGAGGCAGAAGGGGAGCATAAAGATGGTTCCCACCAGAAATAAAATAAATAAATAAAAGGATGGTACATCCTGGCTAGAGTAAGGCAGAGGGAGAGTACAAAGATGGCGCCCAATAGTCTGCTCCCAGAGAGTATTCCAGCAGGCTCTTAGATATGTGTGTTAAATTAGATGCCTGCCCCTAAAGCCAATACTTTAATACACACAAACCTCTTTCACTTAGCCTCTGAGTGCAATTGGCTACCTCTGAGCTAGGCCCTAGGGGGTGGTGAGCCCAAGCACACAAGCCCTTTTAGAGCCACTTCTCATATTGCTACAGTCTTGTAGATCTCATGGCTGTGAGCTCAGTTGGTTTTCAAAGCTAGATGTTTTGGGGGTTCACCCCTCAGGTGCAGGTCTTAAAAGTTTGGGTGCCCAATGTGGTGTTCAAATCCTTTGCTACTCAGGGAGAAGCTCTAGGTTTTGAGTTCCATCCCAATTGTGGGTCACCATGCTAGGGGTGGGTTTTATGGGAAGATTGTGTCCCAGTCTCTTCTACCCACTTCTATGAGTTTTTTTTTTTTCTTGTTTGCTTGATGTGTAGTCATTGCTCAGCCAGCCTTTAGGTTTCCTTCAGAGGAAATTGTTCCATATAGCTATAGACTCAGTGTGTCCATGTGAGAGGGTGAGTTCAGGATCTTCCTATATAGCCATCTTGAACCAGAATCTGACCTCTCAGCTTTCAAATACAAATAAGACTGGGATCAAGCCAATGTCCCTATGTTACCAGGGGACCAGAGTTCCTATGCAAAGATTAAAATTCAATAGAGAGGTGAAAAAATTAAACTCCTTGGATTTCTAAGTATCATTTCATAGGTTACTGTGCTCCACACAACCACTCCAAGATGAGAGAAAAGTAGATAATAACCTCTGGTTTGGAGTCTAAATCCACAACCACTAGTACCCTTACCTAAGCTTGACTATGGCAGGGTCCCTTAGAGCTCCTACAAATCTCTATTTTTATGACTGCCACAACTTAATGTGTTATTGGTATTGACATATTGTCTACATACATCTCTGCTAGCTTTTGCCCTCAGGCCCTGATGAGAATTGCTACAATTAGGGCCATTTTAGTGGGACATATGGAAAACCGTAAAAACCTATGTGACTCATAGGTTATAGCTAATGGCTTGTAAATTTGATCTGACCACTTGCAAGCCTCAGACTGGCCTATAAAACAAGGCCCCTTGTAGGGCAGAAACATTTAAATAAAAATCAGTTTTGCTCCTAATAAACTTTTTGTTACCCACACAGATGCTCATTAGAAAGCCTCTAATAATGGTGAAGGAAAACATAATCAATGAGTATACTGTGATTGTCTGCTAAATGCTGAGACTGAAGTGTCTTCTACCCTAAAGCAGGTAGATTTGTGATACCTTGCCCCTGGGATCCACCAGAGATAGCCCATAGAAATTCAGACACAATCCTAGACTTGGTCTACACACATGCACTGCCAGTGCCATTAGAAAATACTGAAACAACACAGAAAACCTACTACACCTGCCAAACCCTGGTCAAAGCTTAAAACACTGCCCAATATTCCCCAAGCCATGGGCCAGGACATTCTTAACAGGTTAATCACATTGAGCCTCTGGTCACACCTGGAGGGGTTCACTGGATCCTAACTAGTGCAGACATTTTCTCTGGGGTTTGGCCTAGTCATTTATATGTATTTCACTGACTTGGTCACATTATCGTGGACCTACAAAACAACATTTTTTTTCCTGTTCAGGTTTCCTGAACACATTGCATCTAATAATGGCTTCAGATTTGTGGTCCAAAGTACACATCAGTGGACCCAATAATGGGATATATGACACAATCTCCAAGCTTCATATCATGCCCAAGCCACAGAGGTAATTGGAAAATTTAAAGGATAATTAAAGGACAAGCTTAAGCAGCTGACAAGATGGGACAAAATAATCCCAGCTTGGAGTACATATCTCGAGTGAGTAGTCTGGGGTATCAACACAATAATTCCCCCAAAAAAGCCCTTATGCCATATGTTTGATCACACTGTCTACTTCCTTCCTTCAACTGTGTACCCTTCTTTTATAGTATTGACACTTTGGTCTCCACAGTAGACCCTGCAAGGGCCTTCCATATCCTTTTACCTTTTTCTAAAGACCCAAATAGATGGGAAATCGAAATAACAAAACATTTACTGGTTTATTATAAAGGATACAACTCAGGAATAGTGAATTGGAAGAAATGCATAAGCCAAGGTATGGGGTAGTTGCATGGAGTTTCCATGCCCTCTCCAGGCATGCCACTTTCCCAGCACTTTGATGTGTTTACCAACCTAGAGGCTTCCTACATCCTGTTGTTTAGGGATTTTTAATGGGGATTTAATTATGTGGGCATGATTGATCAAATCATTTGCCATTGGTGATTGAAATCAATCTCCAACACTTCTCCCCTCCCTAGAGATTAGTACATGGGGCTGAAAGCTCTAAACCTCTAATAATGGCTTGGTCTTTCTGGCAACCAACCCCAATCCTGAAGCTATCTAGGGTCCAGCCAAGAGTCACCTCATTAGCATAAACTCAGGTATGGTTTAAAGGTTAAAGAGGCTTGTTATAAATAACAAAAGAAGTTTCTATCACCCCTATGACTCAGAAAATTCCAAGGGTTTTAGGAACTCTGTGTTAGGAACTGGGGACAAAGACCAAATATATATTTCCCATTATACCACACTTGTGCAAATTGCTTGTCCCTTCAGGACTTGCTCAAGCCAAATCTTCCACTTCCCAGCTATACCACTATCATGTGTTGATGAAATGCTATTGTTCACACCCAACTTTATGGTTTAATGGGTTAAGCAACATTCAGTTCATCAATGGGCATTTCAGGTTACATGAGTGTTTGGTGGCCCACCATCAAACATTAGTTTGTTCTAGAGTTCAAGATCAAAAAATAGGCTGCTCTTAAAAGGACAGTGATGAAGGAAAATCTTCTCAGTGGCCAAGACTTCAAGCAGTGCACCAGATTGCTCATTTTCCCTGAAAGCAAACATGAACAGAATTATGCATCTACCCTAATTCATGGACGATGGTTAATGGTTGGCCTGAATGATTGGGAACATGAAAAGGACATGAATGGAAAGCAAGTGATAGGAGGTCTGGGGAAGCGGTATGTGTGTAACTCTCTGCAAATGACCATGGAGCATGAAGATATTTCTGTCCCATGCAAATCTTCAGTGAAGAGCAATATTAGCAGAGTAGAAATTTTAATAATCAGGTGGAAAAGATGATGCAATCTGTGGATGTCAATCAGCGACTTTTCCCAGATATTCCTGTCCTTGCCAGATGAGATCATGAAGAAAGTGGCTATGCCAAATGAGATAAAGTTTATGCATGGGCTCAGAAATGAGGACCTCCACTCAACAAGTTCAATGCGACCACAACAACAGCAGATACCAACACTGAGTTTCAAGTAAGACACTATACCTCAAGGGAACTAGCAAGCTATTTGGTTTTACCTTGATTACATTGGACCACATACATTCTAGAAAGGGCATTGCTTTGTTCTCACAGGAATAGACATTGACTCTAAATGTGGCTTTGCCTTCCTTTGCCACAATGCTTTTGCCAAAACTACTATCCATGGACGTACAAACTTCCCTATCTACCATCATGATACCCTACATAGCATCACTTCTGACAAAAAAATCTCGTTCCACACCAAACTAAATGTGGCAATGGGTTGATATTCATGAAACTCACTGGTCTGACCATGTTTCCCATCACCTTGAAGCAGCTGGCCTAATAGAGAGTGAAAAGGCCTTTTGAACTCAGTTACAGTGCCAGCTAGATGACAACACCTTGTAGGGTAGGACAATGTCCTTTGTGATGTGGTATATGCTCTAAATCAGCATCCAAGATGTGGTGCTGTTTCTCCCATAGCCTGGATTCACAGGTTGGGGAATCAAGGAGTGAAAATGAGTGTGGATCCTCTCATTACTCCCCTACTAATCCACTAGCACAATTCTTGCTTCCTGTCCCTATGAACTAGGCTCTCCGGATTCAAATGGATGAGTGCTTCCACTGAGGGGTACAACAATGGGTCCACTGAACTTGTAGTTGAGATTGCCACCTGGCCACCTTGGGTTACTCATGCCACTGAATGAACAGGAAAAGAGAGGGGTTAGAGTACTGGTTGGGGTGGTAGATCCTGACTATCAAGAAGAAATGGCATTGTCACACAAAATGGGGGGTTGTAATGCAGGAGTTTCCCAGGGATGCCTCTTACTACTCCTGTACCTGAGCAGGACCCTGTGGGGCCTTCCCAGGACAGATTTCCCCCCATGTCCTTTGCCTGCCTCTTGTCTGTTGAAAACTTTAGCCTCCTAGGCCTTCCCTGAGTTCCAGTCAAGCAAGACAAAGTAACAATACTTTAGCCATTAAACGAAGTCAAGGACCTTTAGTTCCTCCTCAAGGTCTATAGATATTATTCTGATCCAAGTCCTTTGAGCTGTTTTGAAGATACTGAAAGCCCCCCACTAGGTGGAAGAAGTTAACTGCATGCTGCCCACAAGTACATATGATGTATATCAGACTGGTTGGAACCAGAATGTTGATAATGTGGACTCCCAATTACCTCACCACCAACCAATCAGAAGAATGTCCACAAGCTGATCACACACCCCACAACCCCCCCACCCCAATCACTCACCCTACCTTTAGAAACCTTTCCCTGAAAGCCGTAGGGAAGTTCACACTTTTTGAGCACTAGCTACCTGGACTCCTTGCTTGGTGCCTGGCAATAAACGCCACACTGTCCTTCACCACAACCTCGGGTCAGTAGATTGGCTTTATTGCATGCAGGCAAGCGGACTCAAGTTTGGTTCATTAACACTCGCAAGTCCTGTGAGCAAAATCAATGGAAAACTATAGCAGCCCATACAAGCAGAACTGCTAATGGTCCAGACCCTCCAGAAAGGAAAAATTGGGTCATTCCACCAAGCAAGGAAACTCACCCAGCTAAGGGACTTGCTGACAGCAATGAGAATACGGAATGGGTAGTAGAAGAAGATAGGTGAAAGCCTCAGTTATGATCACCAGACCAGTTGCAAACCCCAGGGCTGTAATAGTTATGAGTATTTCTTCCTTATTTTGATATCAATATATCTGTCTTTATATTAACCATTTTTCTTCTACCTTCCTTTTCCCTTATTCCTTCCTATTTATATAACATGTGCTACTTATGGTTAATTTTTGTTTTGGTGTACAAGTTACCAGATGTCAAAGTGGTCTGAGAGGAACAGTGAACATCACCCAAGATCCCAAGATGGATAAAGGGGATTGTATCTTCTTTTATGAAGAGAGTTAGCATGTTCTGATTTTTACATGGGAGAGTTGCATCATGATAGGCTGAAGCATGGCTTTGCTCTTTCCTTTGGTTGAATTGTGTATGGATGCCAAGTTGACAAGGGCTGGACTGTGAAAGCACTGTTCTGTGTCAACTTGGCTAAGCCAAACTACATTTCCCAGAATTGTTTACTTTGCATGTTACAAGTTAGGGTTTGTCACCATAAAATTGTGCCTAAAATCTGGAAAGCTGAAATGAAACAGTAGCCATGTTTTATTGTTGGAAGGATGATGCAGGTCAGGTACCATGTTGTAGATCACAAAATTTCTTGTACATCTGCTGGTTCCACTTGTTGACAATGGCAGTAGCCAGGCTCACAACTCCAGCCTCCAGGATCATATTCCTCTAGCTTCTATCACTTCTGGGCCAAGTTCAAGACGGACTTTGTGGCAGGAGTTGCATTTCTCTTGCAGGTCATACATGGCAGCAAATTTTTAGGCTTGATGTTAGACAAATTCTGACATGGGGGCCAATGAAAGAAAGGAATGATACAGGTTCCATCTTGTTTGCATGTTTCAATTTTTCCCTGCATTTCCCCAGTTCATATTTATTCTTCCTTCCCAGCCATGTGTCTTGTGAGTTGAGGATCAGCACCAGATGTGAAGGTAACAGCTGAACCAAAATTGTTTTGCCAGTTCCTACAGTAACGTAAAGTCAAATCTCCATTATATTTTCCTTCCTCCAGAGAGAAAAAGTCAAGGACACTCTGAGAGGACTAGGGCACTGTGAAGGGGCAAAGCAAAAACTGTCCTACCAAGTCAGGTGTCTGATGCCTTACTTTTGGTGCCCACCTTAAGTCCTTCCTCCTCCTTTCTTGAGAAAAGCCCACCCAATGTGACCCCTCCTGATTCTTTCGGCTACACAGTTAGTAGTAAATGTATTATGTGTAATGATACTTTATAGATCCAATTCACATTCAGTCTTTTCTCCAAGCCAGACTTTGAGCCTCTCATTTTGGGGGACTGTGGCACCTCTTTCTCAGTCCCTGGCAATGTTTTTGGTCAAAGGTGGAGGGAGAGTGGTGGAGATAACTTAGTCTGGTCCTTTCAGATTCCCTTAACTGGGGTCACTGACTTTCTCTGTGGCTGGCTAATTAACCTTCAGATGTCATGTTGCCCCCCAAGCTGGATAGAAAAAGCAATCTTGTTTAAATGCAGATTAGACATCAGGAAATTTTGGATGGAGACTTGACTCTGCCATTAATTTGCGTGACCTTCGACAAGCCAATTAGGTGCTCTGGGACATTGATTTTCTCTGTGTCTGGTTAGTTACTTTGCTACATTCCCTTCAAATTTAAATCAGTGTTTTTTGGCAATGACATGTTCCATTCTTGAGGTGAGACCAGAGACAAAATTAACTGCCATATGATCCAGCTATCCCTCTTCTGGGTACTTATCCAAAGAATATGAAAACACTAATTTGAAAAGATATATGTACCCCCATGTTCATGGCAGCATTATTTACAATAGCCAAGATATGGTAACAAACTTAGTGACAATCAATAGATGAATAGATAAAGATGATGTGATATATATCTTCTTTATATATAATATATATATATTACTCAGCCATTTAAAAAATGAAATTTTGCCATTTGCAACAACATGGATTCACCTTGTGGGTATGCTAAGTGAAATTATGCTAAGTGAAATAAGTCAGACAGAGAAAGACATATATCATATGATTTCGCTCATTACTGGAATGTAAAAAACAAACAAACAAACAAACATAATAAATGAACAAACCAAAGCAATCCAAACAAACACCTAGATACAGAAAACAGAGTAGTGGTCACCAGAGGGTAACCACTGAGGAGGAGGGCAAAATGGGTAACAAAACTCAGGTCCAGCTGCTCACTGCTCAAAAGGCAATACTCAAGAGGCAAGATTGGCAGAAGGGAAAGTTTGCTTTATTCCAGAGGCTGGCAGTTGGGGGAGAAGGCAGACTCATGTTCAAAGGCCAACTCTCTCCTGACAATCAGTGGGGAATAGCTTTTAAGGGGGAGTTTCAGGGTTTATAGGCAGAGAGAGGGGGGCATGCAGAAACAGCACAGTCAGCTCTGACAATCATCCTGAAATTGGTCATGCAGTGGTCTAATCAGTGTCATCTTGATTGTTTTAAATACAGTTAATCTTCGGTTCCAGGGTGGGTTTGTCCCATTTCCTTGAGGCCATTTCTCAGAATTATGGTAGCTTATGTCATGGCTACAGTCTGGTCATCATGTAGTTAACTTCTTCCACCTGGTGGGGGATTCAGTATCTATAAAACAGTTCAAAGGATATGGCTCAGAATATTATCTATAGCCCTTGAGAAGGAACTAAAGGTCCTTGACTATGCTTAATGACTAAACTATTATTATTTAGTCTTGTTGGACCATTTTCTTTTGTTTCTGCATTTTCTCACTTTTCAGATTAAACTTATTTTTTGGCTAAAGTTTTTTTCACCAACAAAAGGCAGGCAGAGGACATGGTTGGGACGGGGGCGGGGGTGGGTCTGTTCTGGGAAGGCCCCATAGGGTCCTGCTCTGTTTCAATACAGTGATGGATGGAAAGTAAATTTTTGGTGCTGAGCATGCTGTTGTGTATTCAGAAGTAAAAATACAATGTTGCACACATGAAACTTACATAATATTATAAACTAATATTACTTCAATAAAAATCATTAAAATTTTTAATTTAAAATTTATTGAAATTTTGTTGGAGTGATGAAAGGGATTTATCAGTGTTATTTTTCTGATATATGATATTTCATAATTCATTTCCTATGTTTCTTTTTTCTAAAATATTTTTCAGTTACAAAATATTTTAATTTTCAGAATAAATACCAAAAACGTGATCTATCCATTTTTTTAAGAATTTTTTTACACTTGATTTCTTGGTTTAGTGGGTCAGAATGCAACAGAAAGCCTTAGTTTAACTCAGATCATCCTAAGAAGGCTGCCCTTTTAAAGCCTTTTACGGTTGCCTTAAATAAGTGTCCTCCTTTCTATATTTATTCTTTAGAGGACTGATGTGTTTTTGGCAGCATTTATTAAACTCCTTCCAGCTCCTGTTTCTAACATTTCTTCAACCCTTTGTTCTGACTGATTTCATTTTAACTTTATATGTTCTTTTTAAGGAGTTTTAATAACATTAGTAAATCCAAAATCTTTTCTCTCTCTCTTCTTGGAGACTTTTGCCACTGCTGAGATCTGAGCTATACAATTTTTTATGACTTTGTCCCTACTGACATGAGCTGTCCTTAGATGAAAATGGGGGGAGGGGATTACAGTTCCTGTGCTGCAGGGTGCAGCCATGTTGGAATACTATAGTTTTGCTGACAACGGTGAAATTAACAGGACTTATGAAGTCGTGTGGGCCTAAAGGGCGAACAAGGACTCTAAGGTTCAAAGGGAGATTCTAAGCAATCCAGAACCAAGGGGTCTTGATCACTCATTGGACCACAGGCATGTCAATCCTCACTTCTCAGCAAATGAGCTTAGAGCTCGGCGATGACAGAAGTGGTCCTTTGTTGACCCGTCAAGCTTCCGCTCCCACCACCCGCCCCTCGGATTCTTTCCCACCTTGTCCACTGCCACTGCAGGTGCAGTCTTGGTGGGCTGCACTCCACCCTTCCTGTCACGGGTCCCCCACAGGCACCGTCGCAGACTCTTGTCCCCTGTGTAGTCATCTTCTTTGTGCCTCCACCACCTCCCGGTGGCCCCACTGACAACAGCATCCCCTCAGTGGCAGTCAATTTGGTGGCTGTCATCTTCACCGCAGTCATGACTGCACAGGATCACAGCTTAGGTCCAGGCAGGGATTCGTGCATCCCTCCTGCCACGTTTGCCACAGAGGAGCAAGACCCAACTCAAGGTGACCAGGACAGAGCTGATGGTGGGGCAGACCGTGACCCTGGACTCGTCGAGGCCCCCGTGGTTCCCCTTGCAGAAGGGTCAGATGAATTCGTGGGGGCTGCAGCCTTTCTGGCTTCCCAGGCAGTCGCCAGAGCTCTTCTGGAGGAGGAGGGTGAGCAGGAGGCCTCCCAGCCCACAGTCGAGGAGGACAGGGATGTCCGGTCAGCAGAGCAAGAGGAGGACCTGGAGGAGGGGAAGGAGGAGGAGGAAGAGGAACAGGACTACGATGGCGAGGAGGAAGATGAGTATGAAGGGGAAGACCATAACGAGGAGGTACAGGAGGAGGGTGCAGTAGTCGTTGTAGGGGTCCTTTAGCTACCCATGGCAGGGTTCCAATCCCTTTTCCGGGATCTGATCCAGTCCCATACACGCTGTATCCATTAAAATGACCACGTCTTGAATCACCCTCATGCAGGCCGCATAGTGGTCAGGAGTTGTTCCCCAGAGCCCGAGGATCCGGGAGAGGGACCCATATCTCGGGAGGGCGAGGACCTGGCAGAGGGAACCTCCCCGCAAGTGCCCAAGGAACTTGTAGAGGAGGCGGCATCCCAGAAGGCAGAGGAACCGGCGGCGGAGGCCCAGTTCTGAGTGGGCGAGGTCCTGGCTGATGCCTCCGAGTCCTGGGAGACTGGGGCCTGTGGACCCGACAGGGCCGAGGCTGGCGAGGGGCAGCCCAGTCCTCAGGCCCTTGCAGCCCCTGCTGGGGCATCGGCCTGAAAGGCAGGCCACGCTCAGAGCTGGCCTCTAGCAGTTAAGCAGCCGGTCAAAGCTCTCAAAAACCTTCAGGCACAATATGCACAAGGTAAAAGCCCAATTCTATAAAGACCTTTATGATCTTGAGAAAAAGTATGCTGCCTTCTACCAACCTCTGTTTGATAAGAAAGCTGACATCATCAATGCAATACATGAGCCCACAGAAGTCGAAGTCAGTGGCAAGTAGGTGTTCAGGAAGGAGCTTGGGAGGAAATGGAAAGCGAGCCTGAAGGAAAGGGGCAAACAAATGGCATACCTCGCTTTTGGTTGACGGCTTGTAAAAATGTAAAGATTCTCAGTAGTGTGATCTGGGGAAATGATGAACTTGTACTGGAGCACCTGAAAGATGTAAAAATAAGATTTTCAGGGGTTGGGAACCCATGAGCTTCACTGTAGAATTTCTCTTTAAGTCAAATGAATACTTTTTCAACAAAGTTCTGACAAAAACATACCAAATGCGATCAGACCCAGATGATTCTGATCCTTCTTCTCCAAAGGGCCAGAAATAATCAGCAGCACAGGGTGTGAGATCTACTGGAAAGACGGGAAAGACCTCACCGTGAAAACTCTCAAGCTGCAGAATTGTGAGGGCCCTGGAGGTGTCGTACCGACCAGTAGGAAGGTGCCCAGCTCTTCTTTCTTCACCTACTTCTACCCTCCTGATTCTCCGGAGGGTAGAGTTCTGGATGTCGCCACTGATTATAAGTTGGGCTATTTTTTCCGTGAAGTTCTCATCCCAAAGTCCATATTACTCTTCATGAAAGAAGCAATTAAATATCAGTATGAAAACTCTGTTGAAGAGGTCCAAGAATCTGAAGGCGAGGAGGAGAAAGAAGCTGAAAATGAAGAACCAGAAGAAGGACCTGAGAAAGATCCAAATACAGTAGAGTGCAGCCTGGAAGAATCCAGGTTGAATATCATCCAACCATTCCTGCCATACACATGTCATAGTCTTAAATTTTCTGAATAAACAATAATAAATTGCTTAAAATTTTTATAAACCAGTTTTAGGGTTAATAATATACATATATACTACATCATATAGATTGCAGCTTATTCTGAATTGTACTTCTTTCACAGGCACACATTCTTTGAGCTGTAATTATAAGACTTCTATAGGTGGGAAATTTATCAGACCTGGTAACTGAGATTATTTGTTTAGAACACAGTTGCCAGAAGTAGTAGCTAAAGTGACTGGAACATACATTAGATGGGACTTCATCATTCGGTGGCCAATTATATGTGGTCTCTTGTACTAACTCAGAGGCAATGCCTTTGATAATGTGACTACCTAAAAATTGTAAAAAGTTAAGAATTTCAAGTAGGACCACATTTAATGACTTATACCTAAGTATTTTCTTAGTTTTAAACTTTTGTATTGCATGTGACACTTAAAAGAAAATTAGTCATATTAAGATTTTGGTTATCATTGAATTGTTAATTTAACTTACATCTCTTCTATTCTTTTATTTCCCTCTATTTTTTCTTTCTCCTTTTACAGATATGGACACTGAGGGTCTGGGAAATTAAGAGATTATGGTTTATGGAAAGAGCACAGTCTTTTAAGGTGGAAAGACATATTTATATCCCTGAGTAGTATCCTACTTCCCCCCCCCCAAAAAAAATAACAAGCATTTTTGGTGTTTGGCAAGTGGGAAATGATATTGGTGTGATCAGATGATTGAAGGCGTCAAATGATGGACAACCACGCTGATACCCAAGGGTCTGGGTTACAAGAGGAAAATTGTGTTTTCTTTTGTTGAGACAACAGATATATGTGTGATTGACTATTCTTAGAGTTAGAAAGTCACTGGTGTATTTTAATTGTGTTCATTTGTTCATTTATTTCTTCCTACAGTTTGAAGTCATAGAAAGACATGGATGAAGGAGAAACAGTGAATTTGTTCTTCACGGATTTGAGATTTTCTGATTTTCAGGAGTCCGTGGGAAATTTTATCAACATGGGTTTGTTCCAAAGTTCATCACCCAAAAAGTAACATCCAATGATATCTGATTTTTCTCTTTATTCAGATATATCTGACAGCCTTTGTTCAAGTTGAAAATAAAACTTTGTTTAAAATGAATAATCTGGAAGATTTTTTTAGATAAATAACTCTGATTCACCTTTATCTTTCTTTCTGTTTTGGCCCACCTTACTGTCATTGAAAGGGATCAAGTTCTTTTATTGCATCCTTCAATTAACTGAAATATCAAGTTATAAACAATTTATGTAAAGAGGCATGGAGGTCTAGGTCCTACTGCATTTTATTGAAAGAACCTGATGGATGACTTCCTCGAGACCAGATGGTGCTGGGCTGGTACTGGGCTGACATAGAGCAGCAACATCAGTGTCATTTGGGAACTTGTTAGAAATGTAAATTCTCAGGCCCCATTCCAGACATACTGAATTGGAAATTTGAAGGTGGTCCAGCAATCAGAGTTTTACAAGTCCTTTAGGTGAATCTGAAGCACACTAAAGTTTGAAAACCACTGGCTTAGGCTTTATCTATGTGATGACCAGTCTTACTTCACTGACTTGTGACTGTTTCAAGTAAATTGAACGGGACAATAAAGGCTGAACTGGGAAAGAGGCCAGAATTCTCAGGTATGGAGAGACAGAGAAAGACCAGGTACAAAGATTGGGTGGTAACAGTGAAACAAAACATGGATAAAGGAAAAATCTAGTCTCAGAAGTATACAAACATTATGATGCCTTGTATACGAAGTTTCAAAACATTCAAAACAATCGTCAGAAATTGATTATGGGTAAATACACATGTAATAAAAGGAATGCATAAGAATTCTGCATGCATATGTAGCACACAAAAAGTCATGTATGAGAATTATAAACAACTTATTTAGGATAGTGCCTACATCGAGTGGAGAGAAAGTGAAGAAAATTTAATTGGGAAGGGTTACATGGTGGGCTTCAACTCTGCAAATGGCCAAGAGTCCAGTGTGTGGGGTTAAGGGGATGTGCATGCTCAGAACTTTTGCCTCCCTACCTATTTGAGGCCCGAAATTTGCTCCCCATGTAGCCCTAAGTCCTAAGGCCCAAGAGGCCTGCATCGTCCTCTTCAGTGGGCCTGTGCTTCTGAGAGTTGAATTCACAGCCAAGATATATACTCCCAGGACTGAGAAGTGACCAAGAGGTAATGGCTGTAGGCAGAGAACAGAGGACAAGTTAGCTACATTATCTGCATATATGCATATGAAGCCTCTTGAGGTGAGGAATGGAGCTCAGTGAGTGTAAAGAAGAGGTAGAGGAGAGGCTGGGGTCTGGGAGGAGGACCATGGACCTAGGGTGGTGGCTCTATTCTCCCCACATCACTGGAACAGAACTTAAAGGTGTCCAAGTATAGTGGACAGACCAAAAGCTGGCCCCCAATAATCCCCACCTTCTGGTATTAACACTCTTGCAAAATTCCTTGCCCTGGAGTTTGGCAGGACTAATGACTTCCTTCTAACCAATAGAATATGGAAAGGTGAGAGAGATCCTTTGTGTGGTAATTTGTTATATAACAATAGATAATTAATACACTGGATTTAGCACAGGACAGCCCTGGAGATAGGTATCTGGATGTGTGATCTTGAGTACCACCGAACCATTCCTGACATACACTTGTAGTGACAGCTTTGTTTTTAAATTTCCTCAATCAACTATATAAGAAAAACAACACAATACACAGACTACTCAAATGCAAACCTGACCATTCAGGTTAATGTCAAGATATTTTGTTTAGCAGTCTATTAGTTGATTTAAACTTTTCACATAATTTTATATATGGCCTGTAAGCCCCCAATTAAACTCTTGCCCTAAACCTTTAAATATTTCAAATGTTACAGGTGGTCCAGTTTAAATATTTGACCTACTACCCCTTCCCCATCCTCACTCCCTGTCACACTTTGTTACCTAGGCACAGAAACAGTGCTGCTCCTTGCTTTGGAAATGGTCTCTGCAGCTGGATCCCATAGTCCATCATTCTACAAGGTTGGACCTATGGACCTAGGCCCTGGGCAAGGCTAAAGTATAATCACCAACCATCTTCTTGCTCCCCTTCCCATGCCCAATCACATACACCCTTTCTCCCATTCATATCTCACTTTCTCCACACATATTGGGTGCATAAATTCTCTTACTCAAAACCACTTCTCCCCCATGCAAACAGTCGCCTTGAGGCTACAGCCATCAACTTGTTCATACACACTTGTATGGAGCCCATTTAAGATCATACAGAACAATCATTCTTAAGAACAATCCTTCTTAAGAACATTTTGCTTCCCTGACAGCCTTCCTATCTGACCTGTCAATATCCTATTTGATTTCTCTCTGTTAATCATAGATTGTGATGAGCTACAGAACAGTTTCTATTTTTGTAAGGGTAGTTTTTCACAGAGCAAAATACTAAGTAAGCTACATAAAAGCTGGAAACTTGTCAAAATGTGCCTCTGTGAATTTAGAAATTCTTAGCCTCTTCATTTAAAAAAGTTATATTGTTAGTTTTGGAAAATAAAATATTAATGCAGGAATTGTCAGAGTGAGAATAACTTTATATTGGTCCCCTCTGAGAAAAAAACAAAGGAGTGGGAGGTGTAGCATGCCACAATTATCTTGGGGAAGGGTATAAACCCAAATAAACTATTTGCTATGGGCAGTTGAAGGAAATATAAGCAAACTATCACTTATAAAAGTATGAAAAGTGCTCCACACAACATCCTGATTTGCCACAGTCACTGCAAATTCCACTAGATCTGCTGGGCCATTCTGACCAAGTGAAAGAGCAGGTTGCATGGCAGCCTGTGCATATTGCAGATCTTTTTCTCATTCTGGACCCCACTCACAACTGGCAACCTTTTAGCATACTCAGTAAATGGGTAGGATTAGCACTCCCAAGTAAGATATACGATGCCTTCAAAGTCAAAAGAAGCCCACTAGTATGGACCAGGTGCAGCAACTTGTCCTTCCCCTTGAAGGAATATTTCAATGTTCTCTAGACCACTGAACCCCTAGAAAATTCACCAAGGAGGCCAGTCCCTGAATTTTTTTGTGGGGTTCATTTCCCATTCTCTGGCATACATTCATCTTACCAAGGTGTCTAGGGTTGTTGCTGCATCCTACTCATCAGGTTCAATTAGCATGATATCATCAATGTAATGGGACAGTGTAATTTCCTGTGGTATGGAGAAGTGATCAAGATCCCGAAGGATTAGTTTTTGACATAAGTCTGGAGAATTGATAGAGCCCTGAGGCAGAATGGTGAAGGTAACCTGCTGGTCCTGACAGCTAAAATCAAACTGCTTCATAGGGTCTTTATTTCCAAATACAGAGGGAAAAAAGCTTCACACCAGGTGCCAGGGGATATGTTGCTTTTCTCCAGCAAAGAAACCACATCTTGAATAGCATCTACAATTGGGCTCACCATTTGACTGCTTTTATAATAATCCACTACTATTCTTGAAAATCCATCTTTCTCCTACACAGGCCAAATAGGAATGTTGAATGCGGATATGATGAGAATGTCCACTCCCTGAATATTTGAAGTCCTTGATGGTGGTGTTAATCTCAAGTTTCCTCCAGGAATACAGTAAGTCCCCTACATACGAACCTTCAAGTCACAAACTTTCAAAGATACGAACGTGCATTTGCATGTCCAGTCACATAAGTTTGTTCACGTGTCCGGTGTACATTGTCACGTGAGTGCATCCTCTACAGGTAGTTGTGCTTTTGTGTACTTTACTGTATAGAGTAGAGTAGTACAGTACCTTTATTTCAAGCCCAGGATGTCCGGAAGCAAGCATAAAAGCAGCAGTGATGTAGCTGGTACTACTGTACTTTTCAGGGTACTGTACTGTAAAATTAAAAATGTTTTATTTTTTGTGTTTGTTTTTTTATGTATGATTTGTATGAAAAGTATTATACACCTATTACAGTACAGTATTATATAGCTGATTGTGTTAGTCCAATACCTAGGCTAACTTTGTTGGACTTATGAACAAATTGGACTTACAAACACGCTCTCGGAATGGAACTTGTTTGTATGCAGGGGACTTACTGTACAATATTGCTTTTGGTTTACTGTATTTGTAGACAGAGGCAGTTTTAGTGTTTTTCACTTGGCCTTCCCTGCAGTAATAGTCCATATTCTATGGAGCAGGAAACCAACATGGGGATTCTTTCAGTTTCTGAGTGTGTCTATTTCATTTATGCATTCTGTAATAAGGATAACAACAGCGTAGCAGGATATGTGTCACTCACTTGAGTCAAAACTCCACAGTGGCATTTTGAGTCTCTGGGAATTAGGATTACTTCAGAGTCAGTGTCTAGTAATCTCTGAAAATTTTTATTATTTCCCTCCTTTCTCAATGCAGTTTCCCTGATAAATGGATACAAGTTCCTTTAGGGAAGACCAAATAAAGATTTACAATATTTCTTTTGGTTGGGTAGCAGAGTCCTTTTTCAGGGGGATCTGGCCTCCCCTTTATTCACAGGGCATGGAATTTGTGAAGTGGCTCAAGTATGGGAGTTGAGCTCAAGAAGGTCTGTGACTTTTTATTATAGCGATTCAAGTCAGATTTCTATTTATTAGATATAGACCTGTTTAGTTTATACAGATGAAGTAGAATTTAGTAGGCTGCTCATCTATTTTAGTTCTAGGGACACCACAATCTACTTGTCAACACCAAAGCTCACTGTGAGTCAGAAAATGCTCATTACTGCTTAAGCTCTGCCACCTATTATAGCAACCATACCCATCTTGTCTCTAGCACATACATGTCCCCACTTGTCTCCTTCCAAACAAAGAACACAATGTCCCCTTTTGATGCAGGAAGCTCAATTTGATGGCAGCAGTTCCCACTCTCATCTCTGCCCTACAAAGACTATACATCACAGAGCATTCAATGATGCTGAGGCTCCCCTCTTGGATGTGTTTCTAACAGCTTTGGTAAAGAAAGAGTCTTTTGGACTTTTCTGGATGTCACAGTGGGGTGTTGAGAGTAGGTCTTAAGCGATAAATCCACTCTACCGTTTCAGACTCCTTAAACCTTTAGATACCTTCATCTCCAGTGTTCTAAGGAAGTACTGACATTTTGACTTCATTTCCTATAGGATACCTTTGGGTCCGTGTTTCAGTCAACCAATTAAGCAAATTGCTAAGTTCACTCTTGCCACTGAAGTTGACGTATTAAATTCTCTCCACTTAGTGAGACCATATCAATAAATATGGCCCAATCCAACATATCTTTTTACGTCATGATCCAACAACTTTAGGATCTATTTCCACACTTGTTCCCCAGATTTCATTAATATAAGTGGACAATATCATATAACTCTTTTGATATGTATCACACCTTCCCATAGGCTACACTTTTTACCTCATGCTCTGGAAGCTGCTAGGACTTGAGCCTGGTTATAGATCTAAAAGCAATGGTAATTATGTGATATGATGGAGGTGTTAGCTAGCACTATGGTGGTAATCATTTTGTCATAATGCATTGTATACCTTAACTTACATAATATTATATGACAATTATATCTTAATAAAGGTAGGAAAGTAAAAATAAAGCAATGATACATGGTGTGGGTAAGTGCTGAGGAGGATCAGTAGTCCCTTGAAAGTTAATTACCTCAGGTAAGGCCATTACAGGTTTTTCATACTAAGGAAGACTGATCTCCTCAGACACAAGTGTAAAGACTGCTACTAATAGCAAAGGCAGATTGGCAGAATTTATGGTTTCAAGGACTTCAGCTTCATGATGATCTTCCTGCATGTTCCTCTCTAAATTTTCATTGTTCAATTACTTTCCTATCAATGTTCTAACTTTAATATAAGAGAATCCATAAGTTTGGAAAATAAATTTTCATTGTACTTCAGTCCCCCACAAGATTATACTTTAGTTTTGCTTTTCAGAAATATCAGCCTTATGACTACATGAGATAACAATTGTTGTTTAGAGCAGTCATAGATGTGGTTTGCTTCCCTACCAGGAACTTGATCTGGGAATTTAAAACCCTGAACTCATCATTCTCTTTCCCAAGTTCTCTGAAACATGTAGAAGCAAACAACCAACCTCATTATAAACCTTATTTCAATAAAGTGTTTTATGGCTGCAAGTGTTTTTCAGACACTCAAAGTCTTGCCATGTATATGCATTTGCTTCAAGGTGTCTACAGGTGATAATATAAGAAATTGTATTGCTGCTGTACACCGTAAACTATACTATGCCCTTTACCAATGGAAAAAGCTATTAATGTCTTCAAATATAATCAAATCAGAGAACTAATTCAGAGAAACCATCCTTAAAGCAGTTCCTCTGGAACCACTCCTGATATCTGTTCTGGCTATTTTTATGCACAGCAAATCATCCCCAAAATAGTGGTATAATACAAAAATTTTATTATGCTATCAGATTTTTTAGGTCAGGAATTCTGAAACGGCATAGCAGAAAAGATTTATCTCTGCTCCATTATATCTTGGGCTTCAGCTGGATAGACCTGAAATCTAGGAGTCTTTCATTAGCTGGGGAATGGAATAATAGGAAGGTACATTCACTCACATATACGATGCCCAGATTGAAAGGATGCAAAAGCTAGGATTGCCAATCAGAACACATGCATGCATGTGAACTCTCTGGATGGCTTGGCTTCCTTAGAGCATATTGGCCTCAGGATAGACATATTACATGGCAGCTCAAGAATTCAAAGACAAGTGTTACAGAAGACCATATGAAAGTTGCATTGACTTTCAGGGTCTATCCTTGGAAGTCAAATAGTGTCACCTTCACCAAACCCTATTAAATGAAACATTCCCCCCAAACCTGCCCAGATGAAAGGGTTAGGGACATAGGCCCCAATTCTCAATGAGATATAGCAATGTTCTTGAGCAGCATGTGGGATGGAAGACGAGGTCATAGATATCTTTGGAAAATAAAATCTTCCACAGTCTGCTCTCTAGCAACAATTACTTATATTCTTCCAGCATGCAAATTACACTCATCTCCTTCAAGACCCCCCAGAAGTCTCATGCTGTTAAAGATTCTGCTCAAGACCTGGATCTCGTCATCTCAATCAGGTCCCTGTGCACATAACGCTCTTTGGTTATTGTTCTTCAATTTTGCCTCTTTGAGTACCATTCTTCTCAATCTGAAAACCTGTGAATTAATGAGACAAGTAATTTCTCCTTCCCTCCCAACATAAAATTTGAGACAGGCACAGGAAAATTACTATAGACACTCCCATTCAAACGGGAAAATAAGAGGCACTTAGCCACTGAATATGGCAATTCTAAAATCCAACTAGTAATTTCCTGCAATTCCTTGATAAAGTAGTAGTACTACTCCCTGGGATCTGTTCTCTGAGGCTCTTGGCTTTGCACTGTGTGTCTTGCTTCTGCTCTCTGAGTCATCTTTATTTTTTCCCTAAGAAGTGGCCTGTGTTTAAAATGGAGTAACCTCAGTCTTCTACACTCTCAGAGAAGTTTGGGTGCCAAAATGCCTCTTTTTATTTTGTATAACCCCTATCCTTTTCAGTTCAAACTGAGATAGTTCCTTTAAAACCTTTGGGGGCTTCCTGCATATCAATTTATAATCTACCCCATTAAACAAAACCACGCCTAGAAATTTCTTCTCTACCTTGGAATTCTGTGAGGCTCTTATAGGATACACCTTTGAAATTTTAAGAAATCCTATAATTTAATTTGAGTTATAATTTTATGATTCTTAGAAGATGTTTTGTCTATCTGAAAGTGTCTGAGAGCCACTGACTTAGATCATTCTAAGATCAGGACAAAGGCTCTTACATAAGGTTAAATGAAAGGTCATAAATAGGTGTGAGCGTATGTTCTGTTTAAGGTTGAGAATCAGTTTAGAAATATGTGAATGTCATCCTCCCAGAAGGAGTGGCCAATATAGTAGAGTAGGAAGACGTTGAGCTCACCTCCTCCCAAAGGTGCACCAACATTACAACTATTTACAGAGAAACTGTTGATGAGAATGACCTGAAAACTAGCAAAAAAAGATCTTCTACAACTAACGATATAAAGAAGGAACCACAATGAGATGGGTAGGATGGTCAGAGACACAGTGTAGTCAATACCCACACCCCTAGTTAAGCGACCCACTTGCTGATTTTGGAGAGCCTCTTAAAGAAGTGGGAGGCAATTGGGACTTACCCTAGGGACACAGACACTGGCAGCAGCCATTTGGGGAACCTTATTCTACTATGAGGACATTTTAGAGTCCTTCCTCTATCTTATTGGCACCTGGACCCAGCCATGCCAACCAGCCAGTCAGCCTCAGTTCTGGGACCCACGAGGCCAAGCAGTTAGCCATGCAGGGACATAGCTCCACCCATCAGAAGGCCAACAGCAGCTGTAGGTCTTCCTGAGCACTCCAGCCTCCCCAAGACCCAACCCCAGAAACTTGATCCGCCCAACAGTGGGCTGGCACTGGGCCTGGGATTCCCCAGGGATCTGTAGCCAGCCACCTTAAGATGTAGCCCTGCCCACTAGTGGCCAGCAGCTCCCACATTAGGCAGGACTTGGCAACCAATGAGGTTGGGGGCTAGCCACACTTAGCAGAACACCCACAGTAGTTGGTCCCACTACAAAAGAAGGGACCATGCAGCCCACATAGGGGTCACCCCTAGAGCATATAACTCTGGTGAACAGAGGGGAGTGTGCTGCTGGGACCCATAGAACATCTCCTACATAAGTCCATTTCTCCAATATCAGGAAACATGCCTGACCTACCTCATGCATAGAAATAAAAAACAAAAATCAGGCAAAATGAGGTGACAAAGGAAAATTTTTGGAAAAACAAAAGAACAAGATAAAACCCCAGAAGAAGAGCAATGCAAAGTGGAGATAAGCAATCTACCCAATAAAGAGTTTAAGGTAATGATCATAAAGATGCTCAATGAACTTGGGAGAAGATTGGATGAACACAGTAAGAAGTTTAACAAAGAGTTAGAAAATATAAAGGGGAAGCAAACAGAGCTGAAGAATCCAATAACTGAACTTAAAAATATACTAGAAAGAATCAACAATAGATTAGGTGATACAGAGGAATGAATCAGTGAACTGGAAGACAGAGTAGTGGAAATCACTCAAGCTGAAAAGAAAAAAGAATTTTTTAAAAATGAGGACAGTTTAAGAGACCTCTGACACAACATCAAGCATACTAATATTCACTTTACAGAAGAGAGAGAGAGAAAGGGGCAGAGAACTTATTTGAAGAAATAATAGCTGAAAATTTCCCTAACCCAGAAAAAGAAACAGACATCCAGTTCTAAGAAGCATAAGGAGGACCACACCAAAACACATTGTAATTAAAATGGCAAAAATTAAAGATAAATAGAGAATATTAAAAACCAGCAAGGGAAAAGCAATTAGTTCCACACAAGGGAACTCCCATACGACTTTTCAGCAGAAACTTTGCAGACAAGAAGGAAGTAACATGATATTGATATATTTAAAGTGATGAAAGGAAAAACCTACAACCAAGAATACTCTATCCAGCAAGGTTATCATTCATATTTGAAGGAGAGATAAAGAGTTCTACAGACAACCAAAGGCTAAAAGAGTTTAGCACCACTAAACCAGCTTTACAAGAAATGTTAAAACGATTTCTCTAAGCAGAAAAGAAGAGACCACAACAAGAAATATGAAAATTACAAAAGGAAAAATATTGATAAAGACAAATATACAGTAAATGTAGTAGATCAACCACTTATAAAGCTAGTAGGAAAGTTAAAAGACAAAAGTAGTAAAATCATCTATGTCCACAATAAGTAGTTAAGGGATATACAAAACAGAAAGATGTAAAAAGTATGGTGTCAAAAACGTTAAATGTTGTGGGGAGGATTAAAACTTCAGGGTTGTTAGAACTTGAGATCATCAACATATATATATATATATATATATATATATATATATATATATATATATATATTATATATATATATATATATATATATATATACCGCGTGATAACCACAAACAAGAAATCTATAATAGACTCACACACACACAAGAGAAAGGAATCCAAACATAATACTAAAGATAATCATCAAATCACAGAGAAGAGAGCAAAAGAAGAAGAAAAGAACAAAAAGGAACTACAAAACAACCCCAAAACAATTAACAAAATGGTAATAAGTACATACCTATCAATAATTACTTTAAATGTAAATGCTCTGATCAAAATACATAGAGTGGTGAATGGATATAAAAACAAGACCTATCTATATGCTGCCTGTAAGAGACTCACTTCAGATTTAAACATACACACAAACTGAAAGTGAAGGGATAGAAAAAATTATTCCATGCAAATGGAATAAAAAAGAAAGCCAGGGTAACAACACTTATATTAAACAAAATAGAATTTAAAACAAAGACTGTAACAAGAGACAAAGAAGGACATTACATACCACTACTGGGTATTTATCCAAAGAAAACAAAAACACTAATTAGAAAAGATATGTACCCCTATATCCATCTCAGCATTTTTTACAGTAGTCAAGATATGGAAGCAATCTCAGTGCCCATCAATAGATGAATGGATAAGGAAGATGTGGCATGCATATACAATGGAGTATTATACAGCCATAGAAAATGAAATCTTGCCATTTGCAACAACATGAATGGACATAGAGGTTATTATACTAAGTGAAATAAGTCAGGGAAGGACAAATAATGTATGATTTCACCTATATGCAGAATCTAAAAAACAAAACAAATGAATAAACATAACAAAACAGAAACAGAGTCATAGATACAGAGGGCAAACAGGTGGTCACCAGAGGGGAAGGGAATGAGAAGATGACAGAAATAGGTGAGGGATATTAAGACATAATAAACAAACAAACAAGAAGTATGTGAATGTCTGTGAGTGAGTGTGAAATGTGACAATGATAGTATGAAAGTATGAGAATGTGAGGGAGAGTGAAAAAATATGGATAGGTTTACTGAAAACAGCCAGAATTTTCCAAAACTGTCCATCAGGGTCATAGAATTAAACAAAACATATGCTGGGATTGTAATCATCAATTTTATCATTCTATGGCTGAACATCACCCTGGTTGCTAAAACAAAGCCTGATTCCTCACATAGGATGTGGGGAAGAGTGGTGGAGAGAGTACAACTGACTGCTATGGAGGACACAGACCTGGGTCCAATATGGGCTCCTCTGCTTCTCATCTGTGTGACTTTGGGCACATGCCTGAGAGTGACCATTTCCTCACACCCATGCTAATGGCCTAGTAGGTCATTCAAAACAGGTTTAAAATGTGGAATCACGTTTCTATTTATTCTCTCAGTATTTTATTTCTGAAGACGTCTCTCTTTTTATTTACATTTTCTCTCTGAGAGAAGTGAAAACAATCCTGTTTGGCTACATGTATAATCTTGTCCTAGATGGTTCTTCTTTTGTGGGCCCCAGAGGTATGAGATGGCTTCATCTTGTTTAGAATACCTAGGCCTGAACAGATAGGGCTTTTTCTTATTAATCTTCTTATTAATAAACAATTACAATTAAAAATAATTTTGTTATTAATCTCCCCAAATCAATCAAGGCCATACTATGTTTCTGTCTCTCTAACTGGAATATCCTGAATTTGTGTAAGAGTGTCCTTCCTTATGTACTCTGACGATGAGGATGTGAGGTCTCTGCAAAGCTACTTACTTTTTTGCCTGCTTGTTTCATCATAGGATGATAAAAAAAATTCCTTAACTCCAGGCATCTTTATACATTTGCAGGGTGTCGATTTAGCATTTCCTGAGGAATGCAATTTCCCAAATATGACAGGCTCAATTTCTCTCCCTGTGGTCACAAGGACATAAGATACTTTTTAGAGTTTGTTTCTCTTCTCTGGGAGCTTGATTTTTCTCCAATATCATTGTACATGTTTGTCCAATGATTATCTACATGTTTGGCCCTGGCATTGCCTCAATGTGGGTTATTTTCTCTGAACCTGTGGAGGTTATCTTCATTAAATTCTCTCCTCCTTTTTAGAGTCCTGGTGACTGTTATAATTGGGCAAATTTCACTCTTTATATGGATCTCTTATAAGAAACTTAGATATATTATTTAAGTTCTCCTTTCTCGCCTGAGTCTTCATCTCCAGGTTCTAACTTTTTCACTTTTGCTTCATCCATTCATTCCTTCCTAGCTTTGGGAGGAATGTGTGATCATTGAGAAGTATTTAAGGCAGTGCTTGTGAATGTGCCATAGAAAGTATATGTTAATCTTGCAACCCATGTATTTATACCCATGTATACATTAGTCTCGTGACCCATCGCATTTTCATTTTTCTGTTGCCTGGGATGAAGTAATTTATGCCTGGAGGTCCAGTTATTGAATACAGTTATGCATTGAAATTATATGTTGTATACAAAGATATGATATCCGGAATCCCTAAAGACCCAATCTTTGCAGATTTTAATGTGTGTGTTTGCTTGGGGTTTGAAACTAAGGGCCTAAAGCCCCTTGGTAAGTGACTCAAACCTGAGATCTTTAGGGAAGGTCATCAGACATATCTCAGCCATGCCTCCATTCTCTCCATCTTTGGGTCTTGGGATCAATCATGGCAACCGAGTGTTGTGATTGAATTTGGGGCTTTGTGGACTTTGAGATCTTTTCCACCCTGTTTATCTACATCTGTGTGTCTACTGGAAAAGACAAACCTGTTCCTTTGTGTCTTCCATAACTCACTATTTGAAAAGATTTTTTCTTCAATGTTTTTTTTTGAGGGTTGCTGATATTGCCTTTAATATTTTATTTACTAATTCATTAATTGGATTAGGTGGGCAATAAATGGCTGATGTCTAGATTAAGGGGGTACCACTGGGAATAAATTTGTATTTTCCAGTTTCCATAGAAACCTAACAACAATTAGAACTTTATAATGGCATTCTGCTTTCTATGATACCTGGGTTATGCCCACGTATCCCGGAAGCAGAAATATTTAGCAGCATATTTACAATAGATGGAAGAATGCTTCCATCAACAACAGGCTTATTGCTTGTCTACCGTTATTATGAGCTTTTCTATTTTTTGAGGGGGAGGATGTAACTCAGGAAAAGTGCCATCTGATCTATCCTCTTGTGTGGGAGAAGCCGGTTGCTTCCACTGAGAAAAGACTGACATTCCAGCTGTGCCCATATACCTCTTATTCTGTGATTTAAGATGACAGAGGCCTGCGATTGGCTGGTCTTGTGACTTTTGAGTTCTAGAAAGAAAGGTTCCTAAACATATTTGAATAACCCCAATCTCTTCCTCACTTTTCATCCTGTCTCTAATTATGGTAGCTGCTTCCTGCTGTTGCTTCTTGTATGCTGTCTCAATGTTTCCTTCTCTTTTTCTGTCCCTTTCAATATTCCAATTTTTTTTCTTTTTTTTAATATTTATTTATTTATTTATGGCTGTGTTGGGTCTTCGTTTCTGTGCGAGGGCTTTCCCCAGTTGCGGCAAGTGGGGACCACTCTTCATCGCAGTGCGCAGGCCTCTCACTATCGCGGCCTCTCTTGTTGCGGAGCACAGGCTCCAGAAGCGCAGGCTCAGTAATTGTTGCTCACGGGCCCAGCCGCTCTGCGGCATGTGGGATCTTCCCAGACCAGGGCTCGAACCCGTGTCCCCTGCATTGGCAGGCAGACTCTCAACCACTGTGCCACCGGGGAAGCCTCCCAATTTTTTAAAACAATTCATCATTCAATCTATTTAATTAACTGATGTGTGTTATTTTTTTCCTTTGCATTTGATTTTCAGTAATTTCTCCATAATGTGGTTAAGTGTGATGTCCTTCGCATTCCCTTTGGTGTTTGTGGCATTTCTTGAATGTATGTTTTGATGCCTTTAATATTTTAAAAATTCCCAGCTATGTTACTTACAATATTTCGTTCATTGATTCTGTATTCCCCTCTCATTCTGCGACTGCAATTACACATCCTTTAGTCCTTTGCATCAAAGTGGTTATGTCTGTTAAGGCAGAGGACCTTGATTCAGACAGGTGATTCAAAGCTGAGATTCAATGTTTGGGAGGGCTGATTTTTATTCTTAGCCCTTCATAATTCCTTACTAAAGTCCTTGGGCATGCAAAGGGCTTTTTCTCAGTATCAGAGAAAAATCCAGTTTTTGTTCTTCAAGCCCGAAGATGCTTCTGGAAGCTCTGCTCAGCTCCAAAACCTCAGCTACTACTTTAAAAATCAACAAATGTCTTATGGGAAAACACCCTGCCAAATTTTGGTCTCACCTCTTTGCTTTCTTTCTTTGGGGATTCCCTTCCCTTCCAATTTGGATGCTTTTTATTTCATTTTCTTGTCTGATTGCTGTGTCTAGGGTTTCCAATACTATGTTAAATAGTAGTGGTGAGACTGGGCATCCTTGTTTTGTCCCTGATTTTAGAGGAAAAGCTTTAAGCTTTTCACCATTGAGTATGATGTTAGCTGTGGTTTTGTCATAAATGGCCTTTATTGTGTTGAAGTATGTTCCCTCTATATCAACTCTGATGAAAATTTTTATCTTGAATAGATGTTGAATTTTGTCAATTTGTGAATTTTCAACTTTTGTCTTGTCATTAATTTCTAGTTTCATACAATTTTAGTCAGGAAAGATACTTGACATAATTTCTACCTTCCTAAATATGTTCAGACTTGTTTTTTAGGCTAATATATGCCTATCCTAGAAAATGTTCCATGTGTGCTTGAGAAGAATGTGTGTTCTGCTAATGTTGAATGGAATGTTCTGTATATGTCTGTTAGGTTCATTTGGTCTACAGTGTTCAAATCCACTGTTTCCTTATTGATTCTCTGGATGATCTATCCATTTTTGAGAGTGGAATACTAAAGACCCCAACTATTATTGTATTGCTGTTTATTTCTTATTTTACTTCTGTTAGTGTTTGCTTTATATATTTAGCTGCTTTGATGTTGAGTGCATAAATATTTGCAACTGTTATATCTTCTGGATGAATTAATCCCTTTATCATTATATAATGACCTTCTTTGTATCTTGTGACCATTTTTAGCTTAAAGTCTATTTTGTCTGATGTAAGTATAGCTGCCTCCGTTTTCTTTTTGTTGCTATTTATAGGCTTAGAATCTCTTTTTCCATCCCTTCACTCTCAGACTGTCTTTAAAACTAAGGTGTCTGTTTAAGGCAGCATACTATTGGATTTTATTTTTTGTTTGTTTTTTTTTAATCCATTCAGCCATTCTATGTTTTTTGATTGGAGAATTTAATCTATTTTTATTTTAAAGTAATTATTGATAGTCAAGAACTTGTTATTCCTATTTTGATCATTGTTTTCTGACTGTCTTATAGACCCTTTGTTCCTTCCTTCCTCATTTCTCGTCTGTACGTTCTTGTATTTTGCTGAACTTCCTTAAGAGGATTATTCTGAATTCTTTGCCAGACAATTCACAGGTCTCCATTTCTTTAAGGTCAGATTCTAGAGCTTTATTAGTGGTGTCATTTTTATACTATTCTCCATGATCCTTGCATCCTTGCATTGGTATCTGCACATTTGAATGAGCAGTCTCCTCTTCTAGACTTTACAGGTTTGCTTCAGCAGGAAAAGAGCTTCACCAGTCAGCTCGACTTGGAGTACTGTACAGGTCAGCTGGTAGCATTCAAAGGCAGGCAGGGCCTGCTATCAGGGTCTCCAGTTGGGCAAGGCCACTGCTTGTACTCTGGGAGGGCAGGGTATCACTGCCTGAGCTCCATGGTTGGGTTTGTCTGTTGGCTGGGCTCCTTGTCCAAGTAGAGCTCCCTGGTTGGGCAGGGCTGCTGGCTGCATTCTGCAATCAGGTGAAGCCACTCGCTAGTCTCTGCAATTACCTCCAGTTGGATTGGACCTGCAGCTGTGCTCCCCAACCAAACAGATGGTGCCACTGGCTGGACTCTACATTCATGTGGCACCACAAGCCAGGCAGCACAGTTGGATGGGGCTTCAGATGTGCTCTGAGATCAAGCAGGGGTCTGCAGGCTGTGCCCTGGAGTTGAATGGGACCACAGGCTGGATTTTGCAATTGGGTAAGCTCTTGGCTATGCTCTGCTGTTGTTCAAGGACACTAGCCAGGCTCTCTGATTGGGTGGGAACTCCAGCTGTACCCCACAGTTGGGTGGAGCTGGAGACGGTGTTCTACATTGATGCTGGGTTGATGTCCCATCTCCCTGGTCAGGTGGGCTCACAGGCCATGATTCCCCATTGGGTGGAGTCACTGGCTCAGCTTCCTGGGTGAAGCCACAGGCTGTGTTCAGTAATCAGGCAGGGCTATAGGCTTTGCTCCAATTCTGGGTGGGGTTTTAGGCTGAGCTCCATGGCTTGGTGGTACCATAGGCTGTGCTCTGAGGCTGCTCATGGTAACAGTTCGGGCAAGCTGGGTAGGGCTGCTGGCTTGGCTCCCTGTCCAGGTATGCCATCAGATGTGCTCTGCACTTTCCAGATGTCTGTGGCCACATTTCCCAGAGGGGCAGGATTTGGAGGTTATGCTCAACAACTTGGTGAGACTGCAAATTTGCTCTCCTGCCAGGCAGGCCATAAGATGTGTTCCACAGCTGCTGGCCATCTGTGGCCATGCTTTCCAGAGTGGCAGGACTGGAAGTTGTGCTTAACAGTTGGATGAGACTGCAGTGCAGATCTGCTCCCCTGCCTGAGCAGAGCCTTAGAATGGGCTCCACAGCTGGTATAATCTGTTAGCTGAGGATCCAAACCATTCAGAACTGCCAACAGAGCTCCCTGGCTACAGAGAGCTACAGGCTTGACTCTATAGTAGAGCAAAATCACTGGCTGGGATTCCTGCTCAGGCACCACTGCAAGCAGGCACATGGCCCACCAAGATTGAGTGCTGGTTGCTGTAAATCCCACCCACCTTCTCCACCTCTATCTGATCCCCAGTGGTCGAACTCCACAGATTGCCCCAGTGATCCCCATGAAGTGAGACTTGAATGGGCCTCCAAGAAGCATCCCACAATGCTGGGGAAGCTGAATGTTCATCTTTGGTTCTTTTTTTCCCACTGGAGAAACTATAAATCCAAGGGGGGCCCTGTCAGTGTGACACTGGGCTGGCCTCGTGGAGGGGCAGTGTGGTCAAAGTAAAGCTGCTCTTTGGACACTTCTAATGTAGTTTCTCTTGGTCTCTGTGGTCTAGGAGTATGCTTCAGTCTCACCTCCCAGATTCTGGGATTTTCACAATGGTGTCTTGTCTATGGATATTTGCTAATTGATCTTCTTGTGAGAGGGACTGGGTCGGGAATGACCTATGTCACTCCCTCAATTCTCTTGAAGTATATGTGAGATTTATACAATGGGATACTATGCAGCAATAAAAAAAATAAGGAATTATCAATAAATTCAATATGGGTGAATCTAACATATATGTTTATTGAAAGAGATCAACACAAAAGGATACACGCTAAATGATTCCATTTATATGATGTTCAAGAGCAGAAAAAACTAATCCATGTTGATACAGGTCAGAAAAACTGTTGGCTTAGGAAGTCTGGTTACTGATTAGAAAAAGACACAAGAAAACTTTCTTTTCTAAAAAATAATTAATTAATTAATTAATTTTTTTTTTTTTGGCTGTATTGGGTCTTCATTGCTGCACGCGGGCTTCCTCTAGTTGCGGCAAGCGCGGGCTACTCTTCGTTGTAGTGCGTGGGTCACTTCTCATTGTGGTCACTTCTCTTGTTGTGGAGCATGGGCTCTAGGGTGTGCAGGCTTCAGTAGTTGTGGCGTGTGGGCTTCAGTAGCTGTGGCGCACGAGCTTAGTTGCTCTGCGGCATGTGGGATCTTCCCGGACCTGAGCTCGAACCCGTGTCCCCTGCATTGGCAGGCAAATTCTTAACTGCTGCACCACTAGGGAAACCCAAGAAAACTTTCTACAATGGGAAAAGTGCTCTGTATCTTGAACTGTGTAGTGATTATAGGGGTGTTTATATACATAAAATGACATTGAGTTGTACAATTAATATTTGTTTATTTTAATTTGTGAAAAGTATGTCTCAACTAAAAAAGTGAAAAACAATGGGAAAAAAGTTGGAAAACTAAAATTTCTGATTTTAAAATCAATACATTTCATGTATGTAAATGGGTCGACCATTTGATACACATATCTCAATTTTTTTCTCTTTAAACAAGTTTAAAGATTAGAACCAAAGATAGTATATAAATGCATCTATTGTAGTGAAATAAAAACTATTATAATAGTGATAGCTGTGAAAAGTACTTTAAAATTTTTAAAGATATTTACTCCAAAATCATTGTAGCAAGGTATAATACCACCAACAGTGTATCTTTTTTCTAAATACTTTAAGTCAGGGTAATAGTTTATTTTTAATGTTAGCAAAAGTGATAAGAATACATTGATTTTTATATCATTTTTGCACATGCATATTTAGAGATTTAATGAGGATGATCATCCTCCTCTATCCCTACAGCTAAAAAACCTAAGAAATAACATAGCAAACAAGCAAAGAAAACTCTGAAAGTTAGAAAGGAGGAGACAGATTGGCTAGGGAGTTGGGATTTAAAGAACACAGCAAGTTAGCTACTTTGGTTTCCTTATTGCCTCCTGTATATCCCAGACAGTGCATTGCAGAATCCTCCAACTCAAAAACACCAACAGGCACAGACAAAGTAAAAAAATAAAAGTTCCAGTGAAAGTCTATTCCCCCTGGCCAGATCCTGGATAAGAGTGGCTTAACAACAGAAAAACTTTTTGACAATACCCACCCTACTCCAGTGAAACACAAATGATAAAACCACACTCCTCTCCCAGTTTCAGTGGGGTGAACAGAAAGTGTGTTATCCATCCTATATACCCACCCCATGGAATTAGCTGCACTCTAATTTCCCTACCTGGTAGTGTCAGTGGGGCTGGCCAGGAAGCTAATTCATGCCCCACCCGGAAGAAGCAAGCAGCACTGTGATTCTTCAACCAGGTGATGGAGGGGCTAGCAGGCAGCTGATGTGGAGAAAAGGAAACCCTCGTGCACTGTTGGTGGGATTGTAATTGGTACAAACACTATGGAAAACAGTACAGTATGGAGGTTCCTAAAAAATTAAAAATAGAACTACCATATGATCCAGCAATTCCACTTTTGGGACATATCTGAAGGAAACAAAAACATATCTGCACCCCCATTTTCATAGCAGCAATATTTACAACAGCCAAGACATGGGAACAACCTAAAAATCCATCAATGGATGAATGAATAAAGAAGTGTGGTATATATACACACACAATGGGATATTACTCAGCCATATTAAAAAAAAAAGAAGGAAATTCTACTGTTTGCAACAACATGAATGGACCTTGAGGACATTATGCTAAGTCAGACACAGAAAGACAATCACTGTATTATTTCACTTATACATGGAACTAAAAACAAAATCAAAATCAAACTCATAGAAAAAAGAGACCAGATTTGTGGTTACCAGAGGTGGGAGTGTGTAGGTGTAGGGGATTTGGATGAAGATTGTCAAAAGGCACAAACTTGCACTTATAAAATAAATAAGTCCTGAGAATGTAATGTACAACATGATAACTATAGTTAACACTGGTGTGTGTTATATAAGAAAGTAATAAACATAGTAGAGTTCTCATCACAAGGAAAAGCACATTTTTTCTATCTATATAAGATGATAGATGTTACCTAAACTTACTATGATAATCATTTCATGATGTATGTAAATAAATCATACCTTAAACTTATACCTTAAACTACATTAACTACCTTAAACTCTGGACCTGCCGAAGAGGCAAGAGACTTTTTCTTCGCTCTTTGTTTCCTGGTGCATGAGGAGAGGGGATTAAGAGCACTGCTTAAAGGAGATCCAGAGACGGGCACGAGCCGCAGCTATCAGCGCGGACCCCAGAGATGGGCCTGAGACGCTAAGGCTGCTGCTGCCGCCACCAAGAAGCCTGTGTGCGAGCACAGGTCACTATCCACACCGCCCCTCCTGGGAGCCTGTGCAGCCCACCACTGCCACGGTCCCGTGATCCAGGGACAACTTCCCCGGGAGAACGCACGGCGCGTATCAGGCTGGTGCAACTTCACGCTGGCCTCTGCCGCCCCAAGCTCGCCCCGCACTCCGTACCCCTCCCTCCCCATGGCCTGAGTGAGCCAGAGCCCCCGAATCAGCTGCTCCTTTAACCCCGTCCTGTCTGAGTGAAGAGCAGACGCCCTCAGGTGACCTACATGCAGAGGCGGGTCCAGATCCAAAGCTGAACCCCGGGAGCTGTGCCAACAAAGAAGAGAAAGGGAAATTTCTCCCAGCAGCCTCAGAAGCAGCGGATTAAAGCTCCACAATCAACTTGATGTACCCTGCATCTGTGGAATACCTGAATAGACAACGAATCATCCCAAATTGAGGAGGTGGACGTTGGGAGCAAGATATATTATTTTTTCCCCTTTTCCTCTTTTTGAGAGTGTGTACGTGTATGCTTCTGTGTGAGATTTTGTCTGTATAGCTTTGCTTTCACCATTTGTCCTAGGGTTCTGTCCATCCATTTTGATTTTTTTTTTTTACTTAAAAAAATTGTTTTTCTTAATAATTATTTTTTATTTTTTATTTTAGTAACTTTATTTTATTTTATTTTATCCTCTTTCTTTCTTTCTTTCTATTTTTTCTCCCTTTTATTCTGAGCCATGTGGATGAAAGGCTCTTGGTGCTCCAGACAGGCATCAGGGCTGTGCCTCTGAGGTGGGAGAACCAACTTCAGGACACTGGTCCACAACAGACCTCCCAGCTCCACGTAATACCAAACGATGAAAATCTCCCAGAGATCTCCATCTCAACACCAAGACCCAGCTTCACTCAACAACCAGCAAGCTACAGTGCTGGACACCCTATGCCAAACAACTAGCAAGACAGGAACACAGCCCCATCCATTAGCAGAGAGGCTGCCTAAAATCATAATAAGGCCACAAACACCCCCAAAACACACCACTGGACGTGGACTTGCCAACCAGAAATACAATATCCAGCCTCATCAACCAGAACACAGGCACTAGTCCCCTCCACCAGGAAGCCTACACAACCCACTGAACCAAAGTAGCCACTGGGGACAGACACCAAAAACAACGGGAACTACGAACCTGCAGCCTGCAAAAAGGAGACCTCAAACACATTAAGCTAAGCAAAATGAGAAGTCAGAGAAATCAACAGCAGATGAAGGAGCAAGGCAAAAACCCACCAGACCTAACAAATGAAGAGGAAATAGGCAGTCTACCTGAAAAAGAATTCAGAGTAATGATAGTAAAGATGAACCAAAATCTTGGAAATAGAATAGACAAAATGCAAGAAACATTTAACAAGGACCTAGAAGAACTAAAGAGGAAACAAACAACGATGAACACCACAATAAATGAAATTAAAAATACTCTACAAGAGATCAATAGCAGAATAACTGAGGCAGAAGAACGCATAAGTGACCTGGAAGATAAAATAGTGGAAATAACTACTGCAGAGCAGAATAAAGAAAAAAGAATGGGCTTCCCTGGTGGCACAGTGGTTGAGAATCTGCCTGCCAATGCAGGGGACACGGGTTCGAACCCTGGTCTGGGAAGATCCCACATGCCGCGGAGCAACTAGGCCCGTGAGCCACAACTACTGAGCCTGCGCGTCTGGAGCTTGTGCTCTGCAACAAGAGAGGCCATGATAGTGAGAGGCCCCCGCTTGCCGCAACTAGAGAAAGCCCTCGCACAGAAACGAAGACCCAACACAGCCAAAAATAAATAAATAAATAAATAAATAAATAAATAAATAAATAATTTTTTAAAAAAGAAAAAGAATGAAAAGAACTGAGGACAGTCTCAGAGACCTCTGGGACGACATTAAATTCACCAACATTCAAATTATAGGAGTCCCAGAAGAAGAAGAGAAAAAGAAAGGGACTGAGAAGATATTTGAAGAGATTATAGTTGAAAATTTCCCTAATATGGGAAAGGAAATAGTTAATCAAGTCCTGGAAGCACAGAGAGTCCCATACAAGATAAATCCAAGGAGAAACACACCAAGACACATATTAATCAAACTATCAAAAATGAAATATAAAGAAAACATATTAAAAGCAGCGAGGGAAAAACAACAAATAACACACAAGGGAATCCCCATAAGGTTAACAACTGATCTTTCAGCAGAAACTCTGCAAGCCAGAAGGGAGTGGCAGGACATATTTAAAGTCATGAAGGAGAAAAACCTACAACCAAGATTACTCTACCCAGCAAGGATCTCATTCAGATTTGAAGGAGAAATTAAAACCTTACAGACAAGCAAGAGCTGAGAGAGTTCAGCACCACCAAACCAGCTTTACAACAAATGCTAAAGGAACTTCTCTAGGCAAGAAACACAAGAGAAGGAAAACACCTACAATAACAAACCCAAAACATTTAAGAAAATGGGAATAGGAACATACGTATCGATAATTGCCTTAAATGTAAATGGATTAAATCCTCCCACCAAAAGACACAGACTGGCTGAATGGATACAAAAACAAGACATGTCTATATGCTGTCTACAAGAGACCCACTTCATACCTAGGGACACATACAGACTGACAGTGAGGGGATGGAAAAAGATATTCCATGCAAATGGAAATCAAAAGAAAGCTGGAGTAGCAATTCTCATATCAGAAAAAAATAGACTTTAAAATAAAGACTATTACAAGAGACAAAGAAGGACACTACATAATGATCAAGGGATCAATCCAAGAAGAAGATATAACAATTGTAAATATTTATGCACCCAACAGAGGAGCACCTCAATACATAAGGCAAATACTAACAGCCGTAAAAGGGGAAATAGACAATAACACAATCATAGTAGGGGACTTTAACACCCCACTTTCACCAATGGACAGATCATCCAAAATGAAAATAAATAAGGAACACAAGCTTTAAATGATACATTAAACAAGATGGACTTAACTGATATTTATAGGACATTCCACCCAAAAACAACAGAATACACATTTTTCTCAAGTTCTCACGGAACATTCTCCAGGATAGACCATATCTTGGGTCACAAATCAAGCCATGGTAAATTTAAGAAAATTGAAATCATATCAGGTATCTTTTCCAACCACAATGCTATGAGACTAGATATCAATTACAGGAAAAGATCTGTAAAAAATACAAACACATGGAGGCTACACAATACACTACTTAATAACCAAGTGATCACTGAAGAAATCAAAGGGGAAATAAAAAAACACCTAGAAACAAATGACAATGGAGACACGACTACCCAAAGCCTATGGGATGCAGCAAAAGCAGTTCTAAGAGGGAAGTTTATAGCAATACAATCCTACCTTAAGAAACAGGAAACATCTCAAATAAAAAACGTAACCTTGCACCTAAAGCAATTAGAGAAAGAAGAACAAAAAAACCCCAAAATTAGCAGAAGGAAAGAAATCATAAAGATCAGATCAGAAATAAATGAAAAAGAAATGAAGGAAATGATAGCAAAGATCAATAAAACTAAAAGCTGGTTCTTTGAGAAGAGAAACAAAATTGATAAACCATTAGCCAGACTCATCAAGAAAAAATGGGAGAAGACGCAAATCAATAGAATTAGAAATGAAAAAGGAGAAGTAACAACCGACACTGCAGAAATACAAACGATAATGAGAGATTACTACAAGCAACTCTATGCCAATAAAATGCACAAGCTGGAAGAAATGGACAAATTCTTAGAAATGTACAACCTGCCGAGGCTGAACCAGGATGAAATAGAAAATATGAACTGACTAATCACAAGCACTGAAATGGAAACTGTGATTAAAAATCTTCCAACAAACAAAAGCCCAGGACTAGATGGCTTCAGAGGTGAACTCTACCAAACATGTAGGGAAGAGCTAACATCTATCCTTCTCAAACTCTTCCAAAATATAGCAGAGTGAGGAACACTCCCAAACTCCTTCTACGAGGCCACCATCACCCTGATACCAAAACCAGACAAAGATGTCACAAAGAAAGAAAGCTACAGGCCAATATCACTGATGAACATAGATGCAAAAATCCTCAACAAAATGCTAGCACACAGAATCCAACAGCACATTAAAAGGATCATACACTATGATCAAGTGGGGTTTATTCCCGGAATGCAAGCATTCATCAATATACACGAATCAATCAACGTGATACACCATATTAACAAATTGAAGGAGAAAAACCATATGATCATCTCAATACATGCAGAGAAAGCTTTCAACAAAATTCAACACCCATTTATGATCAAAGCCCTGCAGAAAGTAGGCATAGAGGGAACTTTCCTCAACATAATAAAGACCATATATGACAAACCCACAGCCAACATCGTCCTCACTGGTGAAAAACTGAAACCATTTCCACTAAGATCAGGAACAAGGCAAGGTTGCCCACTCTCACCACTATTATTCAACATAGTCTTGGAAGTTTTAGCCACAGCAATCAGAGAAGAAAAAGAAATAAAAGGAATCCAAATCGGAAAAGAAGAAGTAAAGCTGTCACTGTTTGCAGATGACATGATACTATACATAGAGAATCCTAAAGATGCTACCAGAAAACTACTAGAGCTAATCAATGAATTTGGCAAAGTAGCAGGATACAAAATGAATGCACAGAAATCTCTTGCATTCCTATACACTAATGATGAAAAATCTGAAAGTGAAATTAAGAAAACACTCCCATTTACCATTGCAACAAAAAGAATAAAATACCTAGGAATAAACCTACCTAAGGAGACAAAAGACCTTTATGCAGAAAATTATAAGACACTGATGAAAGAAATTAAAGATGATACAAATAGATGGAGAGATATACCATGTTCTTGGATTGGAAGAATCAACATTGTGAAAATGACTCTACTACCCAAAGCAATCTACAGATTCAGTGTAATGCCTATCAAATAATCACTGGCATTTTTCACAGAACTAGAACAAAAAATTTCACAATTTGTATGGAAACACAATAGACCCCGAATAGCCAAAGCAATCTTGAGAAAGAAAAATGGAGCTGCAGGAATCAGGCTCCCTGACTTCAGACTATACTACAAAGCTACAGTAATCAAGACAGTATGGTACTGGCACAAAAACAGAAATATAGATCAATGGAACAGGATAGAAAGCCCAGAGATAAACCCACGCACATATGGTCACCTTATATTTGATAAAGGAGGCAAGCATATACAGTGGAGAAAAGACAGCCTCTTCAATAAGTGGTGCGGGAAAACTGGACAGGTACGTGTAAAAGTATGAAATTAGAACACTCCCTAACACCATACACAAAAATAAACTCAAAATGGATTAAAGGCCTAAATGTAAGGCCAGACACTATCAAACTCTTAGCGGAAAACATAGGCAGAACACTCTATGACATAAATCACAACAAAATCCTTTTTGACCCAGCTCCTAGAGAAATGGAAATAAAAACACTAATAAACAAATGGGACCTAATGAAACTTAAAAGCTTTTGCACAGCAAAGGAAACCATAAACAAGACGAAAAGACAACCCTCAGAATGGGAGAAAATATTTGCAAATGAAGCACCTGACAAAGGATTAATCTCCAAAATTTACAAGCAGCTCATGCAGCTCAATAACAAAAAAACAAACAACCCAATCCAAAAATGGGCAGAAGATCTAAATAGACATTTCTCCAAAGAAGATATACACATTGCCAACAGACACATGAAAGAATGCTCAACATCATTAATCATTAGAGAAATGCAAATCAAAACTACAATGAGATATCATCTCACACCGTTCAGAATGGCCATCATCAAAAAATCTAGAAACAATAAATGCTGGAGAGGGTGTGGATAAAAGGGAACACTCTTGCACTGTTGGTGGGAATGTACATTGATACAGCCACTATGGAGAACAGTATGGAGGTTCTGTAATAAACTAAAAATAGAACTCCCATATGACCCAGCAATACCACTACTGGGCATATACCCTGAGAAAACCATAATTCAAAAAGAGTCATGTACCAAAATGTTCATTGCAGCTCTATTTACAATAGCCAGGACATGGAAGCAACCTAAGTGTCCGTCATTGGATGAATGGATTAAGAAGATGTGGCACATATATACAATGGAATATTACTCAGCCATAAAAAGAAACAAAATTGAGTTATTTGTAGTGAGGTGGATGGAGTTAGAGTCTGTCAAACAGAGTGAAGTAAGTCAGAAAGAGAAAAACAAATACAGTATGCTAACACATATATATGGAATCTAAGGGAAAAAAAATGTTCATGAATATCCTAGGAGCAGTATGGGAATAAAGACGCAGAGCTACTAGAGAATGGACTTGAGGATATGGGGAGGGGGAATGGTAAGCTGTGACAAAGTGAGAGAGTGGCAAGTGAGAGAGTGGCATGAGAGAGTGTATACATATATACACTACCAAACGTAAAATAGATAGCTAGTGGGAAGCAACCGCATAGCACAGGGAGATCAGCTCGGTGCTTTGTGACCACCTAGAGCGGTGGGATAGGGAGGGTGAGAGGGAGGGAGATGCAAGAGGGAAGAGATATGGGGACATATGTATATGTATAACTGATTCACTTTGTTATAAAGTAGAAACTAACACACCATTGTAAAGCAATTATACTCCAATAAAGATGTTTAAAAAAAAAACAAATGGAACCGAAAAAAAAAAAAGGATAACCAACAAGGACCTACTGTATAGCACAGGGAGCTCTGCTCAATATTCTGTAACAATCTAATTGGGAAAAGAATTTTAAAAAGTATAGATGCATGTATATGTATAACCGAATCATTTTGTTGTACACCTGAAACTAACACAACATTGTTAATCAACTATACTCCAATATAAAATAAAAAGTTAAAAAATAAAAAAAAAATTTAAAAATTAAAAAAAGATAAACATATAGAACAGTGGGATCGAAGAGAGAGTCCAGGAGCAGATTACACATACCTGGACAACTGATACTTTACAAAGTTGCCAAGGCAATTCTGTGGAGAAAGGTTAGTCTTTTCTACAAATGAGGCTGGAGCAATTGAATATCACATTTTTAAAAAAATGAACTGGATCTAAAACTCACACTAGGTACAAAAATTGACTTAAAATAGATCATAGAACTAAACTTGAAACCTAAAACTATAAAAAATTTAAAGGAAAACATAGAAGAAAACTTTTGTGACCTTCAGTTAGACAAAGATTACTTAGATATGACATCAAAGTACAATCCATATGAGAAAAAATTGACAAATCAGACTTCATCAAAAATTTTAAATTATGGTCTTTGAAAGACATTACTCTAAGAGAACAAAAAGACAAGTCAGACTGTGAGAAAATATTTGAAAAGAAGATATCCCACAAAGGACTTCCATCCAGAATATATAAAGAGCTCTGAAAAACAAACAATCCAATTAGAAAAGAAAAACAGGCAAAGATTTGAATCAACACTTCACCAAGGAAGGTTTACAATTGGCAAATAAGCATATGAAGGATGCTGAATATCATTAGTAGTTAAGGAAGAATAAATCAAAACCACTGAACATGTAATAGAGTGGCTGAAAAAACGTGTATACCAAATGTTGCTGAAGATGTGAAGGACTGAACTCTCATACACTTCAGATGGGATAGTAAAATGGTACAATCACTTTGGAAAACAGTTTGACAGTTTCCTAAAATGTTAAAATACACCTACCATATAATCTAGCCATTTCACTCCTAAGTATCTACCAAAAAGAAAAAACTAGCATGTGTCCATACAGACTTGTGCAGGAATAGCAGCTTTATTTTTAATAGCCAAAAACTGGAAACAATCCAAATACCTATTAATAGATGAAAAAATAAACAAATTGTTGTACATCCATTCAATGGAATACTAATCAGCAATAAAAATAACAGTAATAAAAAGGAATAAACTGTTGATACATACAACAAGGATAAATCTCAAAATAATTATTCTGAGTAAAAGACATAAAAAAGATTGCTACTGTATAAGTGCATGTACATAAAATTCTAGAATAAAGCAAACAAACAAGTTTATAGTGACAGAAAGCAGCTCAGTGGCTGACTGGGGACTGAGTGGGAAAGGGGCAGAACAAAGCAGTGCAGTGAAATTTGGGGGGTTGATAGATATATTAATTATATTGATTGTAGTGATAATTTCATTGGTGCATACATACATCAAAACATTAATTATAAAAATTTATATATGTGCAGTTTATTATATGTCAGTTATACCTCAATAAAGTTGTATAATGAAAAGCAGGTTATGAAACACTAAGTAAGAGGATCTATACACTAGATACTACAATATGTAATTGCTGAAAAGAATGAGTTGGTATATGTAGTAATATGGAAACATATCATGTTACGTTTAAAAAAATAATAAAATGCAGAATTGCATGTATTCCATGGCCTCATTTTTAAAGTAATAGAATACATGCGTGTGCATAATATGTAAAAAATCTGGAAATATATGGCAGTAATTAACAGAGTATATCTGGGTAGGCAGGCAGGAGGTGGGGGTGGTAGAGATACAGGACCATATCAACTTCTATATTATACAATTCTGTACTGTTCACATTTTCTTTAAAAACATGCATTATATTTGTTATCAGAAAAATGATATAACATTTTTAAAACATAGGGACTATCTTGTTAAAATTATCTTTTAAATGATGAAAAAATATTTTTGGTATGAAAGTGTTCAAGTATTTTGTCGAATACAATAATCCTAATTTCAAATAGCATTCACAGGCATATGTGTGAAAATTTATGAAAGATAAAACTACAGACATTAACAGTGAGTACCTCTGGTGTGTTATACTAGACAGTATATATATATATACCTTCTTGTATTTCTGTATTTTTGTATTTTCTATAAGCATGTGTAATTATTTTACAGAAAAATACTGGCAATAGACACTATATTCCTACTGTACCTATTGTACCTTTCCCATCCTTCCATATTATAGGTGATAAAAACCCATTGACTACTTTCCCCAGATCCCATTTCCAGCTTGGTGTCTATTAGGTTCTGTTAATGGGAGGCACTATCAGGAGATTAGAAAGTAGGAGAAAGAGAGAAGCCATTTTTCTTTTTTGTTTTTTTCTTTCTTTCCTTCTTTTCTTTTTCTTTTCTTCTCTTCATTTTTCTTCTCTTTCTTCTCTTTCCTTCCCTTCCCTTTATTCTCTTCACTTTTCTTCTCTTTCTTTTCTTTCCTTCCCTTCCCTTTCTTCCCCTTCCCCTATCTTTCCTTGATTCCTCCTCAGGCAGAAAGCGCCCAGTTGTGCAGGTAAGTCACAGATGCTCTGGCAGCCTAGGCAGCAGTGTGCTCCAGGCTCTGGCTCTAACTGTAGCAGTGGGGGTTCCAGAAGCCTTGTTGACATAGCACTTGTCTGCTCTGATCCCCATAGCTTCAGGGCACTCATGTGCTTTGGCTCTGATGATGAAAGTAGCAGGTGACTTCAAGCATGCAGATTTCTGTAACATCAGTGTTGCTCTCTCTCACACACATGAATACAGACACACATACTTACACCTTAAAATAAAATAACAATGAGAATATGTTGGTCTTGGGGTATTATGATAGTACTCTTATAGTTCTTTTCTTTCAAGTAGATTCCATGCATGAGGCCTCCTCTGTATGATCCCCATTTTTTTCTCTTCATTCTTATATCTCTACTGCATTCTCATTGACAAGATTCCTTCTTTGACATAAGACATTCCTTTGCTGATTTTTCTTCTCTGCCCTGTCCTTAATCCAGTATGTTCAAATATTGCCCATTCAAAACAAGTTTTCAAGCCCCCTTGGAGTTTTAGGAGGAAAAGACAAGGGCCCCAAAGGTGAGAACAATTAGTAATCCTAAAACAAAAGAGTCTGATTAAAACCACTGCTTCAGAAGAGAATCAGGAATTAAACACAGACCAATGCCCCAAGGATTTTTCCAGAGCATAGAGAATCCATGCTAGATTTCGCATCTATATTCACCTACATTAATGGACCATGTGTACCTTCAGATACTTTGTGGTTCATTTGGGCTTCTTTTTTCCTTACTCCTATTCTTGCTATGCCTTCTTTAACCTCTTGATACACACCTACATAGGTTAGTACTAAACACTTTTAAACATTATTACTTTGTTTATATGGCTTCATATACCGTGTTGTTAGTCTTCCATACTTAAACTTCTTTTTCACAAGTTTCCTGGAAATTCTCAGATATTTTCATTTCAATTGCACTACAGTATTCTTTTGATTACTTCTATCAACTCTAGAGATAGTTATTAAGATTTCTCTAATTTTATACTTATGCACTCAAAAAACTGAGGTATATAGACATTAAATAATTTACATAAGATCACATGACTAATAAGTGGCAATATGGGGAATAAATTCATATCTATCAGATTGCCTGTCATATTGAGAATATCAAATATATAAAAATCCTGGCATGCACTTCCCTGACAATTTATACAGACTAAACAGTGGACCTTGTGAACAACTATCTATCTATCTATCTATCTACCTATCTATCATTTCTCACTAGAAAATGAGGATAACCTCTATTCAAAGTAAATACAGGAATAATTCTGGTCCAGCCTAATCCTTCTTTTATGGGCCCCCTAGAGAGTAAGATGGCTCCTTCTTGCTTTAGAGTTCTCAAGAAAGACCAGAAAGGGACCTGCTTTATGGTGTTAATCCCAAGAAGAGTTGTGTCACGCTGCAACTGTAACCTGTGATCTCAGAGTGTGGCAAGAGCTGGTGTTATTTTTTTAATTACCTGTGTACTGTGATAATGTAGTTGTCAATTCTTCATCACCCTTACTTAATTTTCTTTTAATTTACTGTAATATCACCCTAAGTGGTCTAACTCATAGTATCATTAGCCATTGGCAGTGTCTAAGTTTTAGTATTGACTCAGGAACACAAAATCTCCAAATGGAGCAAACTCAAATTTGTATTCCAAGAGGTCATAGGTCAGAGGATTCTCTGTGGGACTTCATTTCTCTGCACTGGAAGCACTTTTTCCCTCACTGCCATATTCACACACATTTCACCAGAGATTTCTCAGCCCCCTTTGGCGATGGCAGTGACTCACTGATTAGCTTGCCTTTCTCTGTGTGTGAGCGCTCAACTCCAGTAAATTCTTTTCTCCTGCTCTTGCACTTAAGATGAGCTGACACTTAGCCCGTATGCGTGCTTATGATCATGCTGTTTGTTCATAGCCAGTCTTGTATATTGGTCAAGGCCAATGACTTAGGGATTGTTAACATGCTTTGTATATCATCTGAGAAAAAATCTGCTTTAGATAAATTTATCTCTAACGTGTCAAAATTTATTAACTCACTAATAAGGGAAGCAGCAAGATAACAAAAACATTTAGAAGAGAATGTGCCAGTTCTGAAAGGACATTGAAATGGAATGGTTACAAAATTGGAGACTATGAATACTTACATAAATACAAGTAGTTTTTTATAGTAACTCAAGTTTCCTTTCACAAAGTCTTAAACACATAATGTCCTTGCCAGTTGTTACAAAGCAAGCTTGTAGCAATATGGTACATGCTGACTATCAGTCAGAAGATAAAAAAAACAGAGCATTTATGCAGCAAATGTTCTGAATATATCTGCCTAAGATTGGGATTAAGTTTTCATCCTCCAGCAATAGTGAGTAATAGGGACATCTATCAGGAAAGCATGAAACAAATTCAACAGAGATTGGAAACAGCATACCAAAAAGTAAGTTAGTGCCAGTGGGTTTTTTTTCAAGCTGAAATGAAGATACAGAATACAAAGTTTGCCCATTTCTTAGTTTGGGGATAATTGTTTTTTCTTTGACTATCACTACTTTTGGTTTCCTCCTCCAAAACGCAATACTCATTCTCATTTTAACTTACTGTTAGATTAATCATTTTTTACAATTTTTGAATTTAGCAAAAAATGAGCACAGGTTTACTTTATACACTATTATTACAATCATGATCATCAGTAAGATTTGTACTTACATTGATATTGTTGCTTTAATTCAACTTCAACATCTAGGAAGAATTTCCATATAATTCCAAAGTAAATCAATCTTAATGGTAACAAATTACATTTTTCTATGAATCTGGGGTTTTAGAGTGTGTTCTTTTTCTATATAACCTGGTATATTTACATAAGTGCATCAAGAATGTTACTGAAACTGAGTCCCCCTAAAGCTGAGTTTATGATTAACGTCTCTATCCAAAACTTTATTTCCTTTCTTCTCCAGAGCCTGTTCCCCTCAAGATTGAGGAGTATCAAAGAAAAGGGGGTATTGAAACCATATACAAGCCCCAGTGTCCCTGTCTTCTGAAGCAAAAGACTTCGGCTTTAGTCTCCCAGGCCTCCCCTGAGTCTGGAAAGGCTGGCTCAAGAGTTAATGATTAGGAAATGTGAAGATGTAGAAACAAAGAATAGCTTTTTGGTTGGGAAACTGGTAACAATTTAGACTACAAATCCACCACATAGCAGAATCACTGAACTCCCAGTTCCCTGAAAGATATAGATACAGGCCTGACACACATTCCTACGTTGTTTTTACAGGAAGCAGACCCCCACCAGATGAAAACTGCTGACCACAAGCACATAGACCCCAGACAGGTTGAAAACAGAAGATTGGTGATGCTTGAAACTTAACCTTTATGCCAACCAATCTGAGAATTATGCATGAGCTGATCAAGCACCCTGTAGCCCCCTCCTTAACACTGCCTTTAAACACCCTTCCCTGAATGGCATTGAGGAGTTTGGGTCTTTTGAGTATGAGATGCCCGTTTTCTTTGCTTGGTGCCCTGCAATAAATGTTGTACTTTCCTTAACCACAACCTGGTGTCAGTAGATTGGCTTTACTGTGCCCAGGCAAATGGACCCAAGTCTGGTTTGGTAACATTACTAAACATACACATGCCTCCTAGTTATATAGCTAACAACTTTTATGGAGAGAAACTACCAAGGCCTGATAACTTTTGTTGGAAGATTATGAAAGGAATTCAAAGCTCTGTTTTAAATAGTTCCTATTACTTCAGAAATGCCCTTTCCCATTTTCATGACTTATGCAAAGCTAGTGAACAAGGACCAAGAAATTCACCTATATTTGTTTGCATACTTATTACTGTGCAGCAACCCCACATTTCCAGAGATCGACCCAAATTTCTAAGGTTGCTGACCTGACAGAAAAGCGATATTATTTACTACCTGTGAGGCAGGGACTCTTTGAGCAACAGAGCAAGTACCAGACAGTTCCCTGGGAGGTCTTTTTAGGCATTGATATCAAGTATAATCCTTGTTTCTTGGTAGTAGTTTTGTCAATTCTGATTAGGTGATTTTACCTTCAAATGTAATATTTCCAGTGTGGTTACAGTTACAAATTTGATTTGATTTCTGTTGAACTACAGTATTGTTTCAATTAATTTTGTCAACTCTAAAAATAGATATTAAGATTATACACATTTTATAGATAAAGAAATTGAGGCACACAGAAGTTAAGGAATTTATTTAAGATTACACAACTAATAAGTGGCAGAGCTGAGAAATAAATTAATGTCTGTCAGACTGCCATCATATTGAAAATATCAAACATGTAACCATTTTGCCATATGCCTCCCTGGCAATATACAAATGCTAAAGAGCGGGATTTTGAACAGTCTTCTAGGTATCTAGAGTTATCATCTCTAAGTTTTTTATTCCCCTGAAAATTCATATTTACAGTCTGCTTTCACATTAAAATGTCATAATATAAACACATACGAAATTTTATGTGTTTCTGAATTCTAATGGGCTATGCTCTATCCTGTAATATTCTGAAGAAATTAATCTGTTGCATCCTAAAATTTGATGACATGAACTACACCATAATATATTCTCTGTGGATTTTGTTGGCGGGGGGCAGGGGGAATCACTTGAATTGCATGCCACTTGAAGGGTGAGATATTTCTGTTACCCTATGATTTTGGGAGGTAGAATTTAAAAGGAGGAGGAGGAAGAGAAGAAAAAAGAGAAGAAAGAGAAGAAAGAGAGGGACTTCCCTGGTGGTGCAGTGGTTAAGAATCTGCCTGCCAATGTAGGGGACATGGGTTCAAGCCCTGGTCCAGGAAGATCCCACATGCCACGGAGCAACTAATCCCATGTGCCACAACTACTGAACCTGTGCTCTAGAGCCCGCGAGCCACAACTACTGAAGCCCACGAGCCTAGAGCCTGTGCTCTGCAACAAGAGAAGCCACCACAATGAGAAGCCCGCACACCGCAACAAAGAGTAACCCCCCGCTCATCGCAACTAGAGAAACCCCATTAGTTAATGTTAAAAAAGAAGAAAGAGAAAAACTTGATGGTGTAAAGACTGAATAGAGAATATCAAGCACAATACCTAAAACATCTCAATGCTAACAATCACAAATTTTTCTCATTCATTTCACTTAGTCTTCCCTTAGTCACATATAACTAATTCTTGTTCCATTCGTCTTCAATCAGCAGTTTATTGCTTGAAGCCCTTGCATCTGGACTAACATAGTACCAGAAAATTTGAATCTCCAGTCCTTTATACAATCCATTCATTGTGGATCTAAGGCTAACTTTCATGGAACTCTCTTCCATTATACCCAAACATTGACCTGTAGCTTGTGACAGGGACCCTTAAGTTTACATGTGTGTGGAAGGGAGATACAATACTGACAGGCTTTGTTAATTTATTAGAGCAGTTGAATATATCAGGATAGGAGCATGGATTAACCTACTGGGTAAGATACACAAATGTATGGACCTACCATGACCTTTCCTTAGAGATTTAGGCAATATTTGTCAAAAGTAAGTGTAAGAACATTTTATGGATTGTGATTGACAAATCTAAAGGTCTTGAAAAATCTTCCCACAGCAGACAGCAGGAGCAAGAAGAACTACAATCCTGCAGCCTGTGGGGAAAAACACCACATTCACAGAAAGATAGACAAGATGAAAAGGCAGAGGGCTATGTACCAGATGAAGGAACAAGATAAAACCCCAGGAAAAAAACTAAGTGAAGTGGAGATAGGCAACCTTCCAGAAAAAGAATTCAGAACAATGATAATGAAGATGATCTAGGACCTCGGAAAAAGAATGGACGCAAAGATCGAGAAGATGCAAGAAATGTTTAACAAAGACCTAGAAGAATTAAAGAACAAACAAACAGAGATGAACAATACAATAACTGAAATGAAAAACACACTAGAAGGAATCAATAGCAGAATAACTGAGGCAGAAGAACGGATAAGTGACCTGGAAGACAAAATGGTGGAATTCACTGCTGTGGAACAGAAAAAAGAAAAAAGAAGGAAAAGAAATGAAGACAGCCTAAGAGACTTCTGGGACAACATTAAACGCAACAACATTCGCGTTATAGGGGTCCCAGAAGGAGAAGAGAGAGAGAAAGGACCAGAGAAAATATTTGAAGAGATTATAGTCGAAAACTTCCCTAACATGGGAAAAGAAATAGCCACCCAAGTCCAGGAAGTGCAGCGAGTCCCATAAAGGATAAAGCCAAGGAGAAACACGCCGAGACACATAGTAATCAAATTGGCAAAAATTAAAAACAAAGAAAAATTATTGAAAGCAGCAAGAGAAAACGACAAATAACATAAAAGGGAACTCCCATAAGGTTAACAGCTGATTTCTCAGCAGAAACTCTACAAGCCAGAATGGAGTGGCATGACATATTTAAAGTTATGAAAGGGAAGAACCTACAACCAAGATTACTCTACCCGGCAAGGATCTCATTCAGATTTGATAGAGAAATCAAATGTTTTACAGACAAGCAAAAGCTAAGAGAATTCAGCACCACCAAACCAGCTCTACAACAAATGCTAAAGGAACTTCTCTAGGCAGGAAACACAACAGAAGGAAAACACCTACAATAACAACCCCAAAACAATTAAGAAAATGGTCATAGGAACATACATATTGATAATTACCTTAAACGTGACTGGATTAAATGCTCCAACCAAAAGACACAGGCTCACTGAATGGACACAAAAATAAGACCCATATATATGCTGTCTACAAGAGACCCACTTCAGAAGTAGAGACACAAACAGACTGAGTGAGGGGATGGAAAAAGATATTCCATGAAAATGGAAATCAAAAGAAAGCTGGAGTAGCAATACTCATATCAGATAAAATAGACTTTAAAATAAAGAATGTTACAAGAGACAAGGAAGGACACTACATAATGATCAAGGGATCAAACGAAGAAGAATATATAACAATTATAAATATATATGCACCCAACATAGGAGCACCTCAATACATAAGGCACCTGCTAACAGCTATAAAACAGGAAATCGACAGTAACACAGTAATAGTGGGGGACTTTAACACCTCACTTACACCAATGGACAGATCATCCAAAATGAAAATAAATAAGGAAACAGAAGCTTTAAATGACACAGTAGACCATATAGATTTAATTGATATTTATAGGACATTCCATCCAAAAACAGCAGATTACACTTTCTTCTCAAGTGCACACAGAACATTCTTCAGGATAGATCACATCTTGGGTCACAAATCAAGCCTCAGTAAATTTAAGAAAATTGATATCATATCAAGCATCTTTTCTGACCACAACGCTATGAGATTAGAAATGAATTACAGGGGAAAAAACGTAAAAAACACAAACACATGCAGGCTAAACAATACTTTACTAAATAACCAAGAGGTCAATGAAGAAATCAAAGAGGAAATCAAACAATACTTAGAGACAAGTGACAATGAAATCACGACGATCCAAAACCTATGGGATGTAGCAAAAGCAGTTATAAGAGGGAAGTTTATAGCTATACAAGCCTACCTCAAGAAACAAGAAAAATCTCAAATAAACAACCTAACCTTACACCTAAAGGAACTAGAAAGAAGAACAAAAAAACCCCAAAGTTAGCAGAAGGAAAGAAATCATAAAGATCAGATCAGAAATAAATGAAAAAGAAATGAAGGAAATGATAGCAAAGATCAATAAAACTAAAAGCTGGTTCTTTGAGAAGATAAACCAAATTGGTAACCCATAAGCCAGACTCATCAAGAAAAAGAGGGAGAGGGCTCAAATCAATAAAATTAGAAATGAAAAAGGAGAAGTTACAACAGACACTGCAGAAATACAAAGCATCCTAAGAGACTACTACAAGCAACTTTATGCCAATAAAATGGACAACCTGGAAGAAATGGACAAATTCTTAGAAAGGTATAACCTTCCAAGACTGAACCAGGATGAAATAGAAAATATGAACAGACCAACTACAAGTAATGAAATTGAAACTGTGATTAAATATCTTCCAACAAACAAAAGTCCAGGACCAGATGGCTTCACAGGTGAATTCTATCAAACATTTAGAGAAGAGCTAACACCCATCCTTTTCAAATTCTTCCAAAAAATTGCAGAGGAAGGAACACTCCCAAACTCATTCTATGAGGCCAGCATCACCCTGATACCAAAACCAGACAAAGATATTACAAAAAAAGAAAATTACAGACCAATATCACTCATGAATATACATGCAAAAATCCTCAACAAAATACTAGCAAACAGAATCCAACAACACATTAAGAGGATCATACACCATGATCAAGTGGGATTTATCCCAGGGGTGCAAGGATTCTTCAATATATGCAAATCAATCAAGGTGATACACCATGTTAATAAATTGAAGAATAAAAACCATATGGTTTTTATTATTTATAAAAACCATATGATCATCTCAATAGATGCAGAAAAAGCTTTTGACAAAATTCAACGCCCATTTATGATAAAAACTCTCCAGAAAGTGGGCATAGAGGGAACCTACCTCAACATAATAAAGGCCATATATGACAAACCCACAGCAAACATCATTCTCAATGGTGAAAAACTGAAAGCATTTCCTCTAAGATCAGGAACAAGACAAGGATGTCCACTCTCACCACTATTATTCAACATAGTTTTGGAAGTCCTAGCCACTGCAATCAGAGAAGAAAAAGAAATAAAAGGAATACAAATTGGAAAAGAAGAAGCAAAACTGTCACTGTTTGCAGATGGCATGATACTATACATAGAGAATCCTAAAGATGCCACCAGAAATCTACTAGAGCTAATCAATGAATTTGGTAAAGTTGCAGGATATAATATTAATGCACAGAAATCTCTTGCATTCCTATACACTAAGGATGAAAAATCTGAAAGAGAAATTAAGGAAACACTCCCATTTACCATTGCAACAAAAAGAATAAAATATCTAGGAATAAACCTACCTAAGGAGACAAAAGACCTGTATGCAGAAAACTATAAGACACTGATGAAAGAAATTAAAGATGATACAAGCAGATGGAGAGATACACCATGTTCTTGGATTGGAAGAATCAATATTGTGAAAATGGCTATACTACCCAAAGCAATCAACAGATTCAATGCAATCCCTATCAAATTACCAATGGCATTTTTTACGGAGCTAGAACAAATCATCTTAAAATTTGTTTGGAGACACAAAAGACCCCGAATAGCCAAATCAGTCTTGAGGGGGAAAAAACGGAGCTGGAGGAATCAGACTCCCTGACTTCAGACTATACTACATAGCTACAGTAATCAAGATAATATGGCACTGGCACAAAAACAGAAACATAGACCAATGGAACAAGATAGAAAGCCCAGAGATAAACCCACGCACCTATGGTCAACTAATCTATGACAAAGGAGGCAAGGATATACAATGGAGAATAGACAGTCTCTTCAATAAGTGGTGCTGGGAAAACTGGACAGCTACATGTAAAAGAATGAAATTAGAACACTCCATAACACCATACACAAAAATAAACTCAAAATGGATTAGAGATCTAAATGTAAGACCGGACACTATAAAACTCTTAGAGGAAAACATAGGAAGAACACTCTTTGACATAAATCACAGCAAGATCTTTTTTGATCCACCTTCTAGAGTCATGGAAATAAAAACAAAAATAAACAAATGGGACCTAATGAAACTTCAAAGCTTTTGCACAGCAAAGGAAACCATAAACAAGATGAAAAGACAACCCTCAGAATGGAAGAAAATCTTTGCAAACAAATCAACGGACAAAGGATTAATCTCCAAAATATATAAACAGCTCAATATTAAAGAAACAAACAACCCAATCCAAAAATGGGCAGAAGACCTAAATAGACATTTCTCCAAAGAAGACATACAGATGGCCAAGAAGCACATGAAAAGCTGCTCAACATCACCAATTATTAGAGAATTGCAAGTCAAAACTACAATGAGGTATCACCTCACACCAGTTAGAATGGGCATCATCAGAAAATCTACAAACAACAAATGCTGGAGAGGGTGTGGAGAAAAGGGAACCCTCTTGCTCTGTTGGTGGGAATGTAAATTGATACAGCCACTATGGAGAACAGTATGGAGGTTCCTCAAAAAACTAAAAATAGAATTACCATATGATCCAGCAATCCCACTACTGGGCATGTACCCAGAGAAAACCATATTTCAAAAAGACATGAACCCCAATGTTCATAGCAGCACTATTTACAATAGCCAGGTCATGGAAGCATCCTAAATGCCCATCGACAGACGAATGGATAAAGAAGGTATGGTACATATATACAACGGAATATTACTCAGCCATAAAAAGGAACGAAATTGGGTCATTTGTTGAGACTTGGATGGATCTAGAGACTGTCATACAGAGTGAAGTAAGTCAGGAAGAGAAAAACAAATATCATATATTAATGCATATATGTGGAACCTAGAAAAATGGTACAGTTGAACCGGTTTGCAGGGCAGAAATTGAGACACAGATGTAGAGAACAAACGTATGGACACCAAGGGGGGAATGCCGTGGGGGGATGGGGGTGGTGGTCTGATGAATTGGGCGATTGGTATTGACATGTATACATTGATGTGTATAAAATTGATGACTAATAAGAACCTGCTGTATAAAAAAATTAATTCAATTAAATTTAAAAAAATTTTTTTTAAAAAGGAATCATATCAGACACTACAAGACCAAATACGTAGACTTTAATCTGGGAGAAATCAAAATGCTTTGTATGCTAAAAGAGCCTCAAGAAAAGCTGGCCACACTTTCTCTCACTTCTGTTAGAACTAAACAAAACTATCTTTTTTTTCTTACATCTTTATTGGAGTATAATTGCTTTACAATGTTGTGTTAGTTTCTGCTGTATAACAAAGTGAATCAGCTATACCTATACATATATCCCCATATCTCCTCCCTCTTGCATCTCCCTCCCTCCCACCCTCCCTATCCCACCCCTCTAGGTGGTCACAAAGCACCGAGCTGATCTCCCTGTTCTATGTGGCTGCTTCCCACTAGCTATCTATTTTACATTTGGTAGTGTATATATGTCCATGCCACTCTCTCACTTCGTCCCAGCTTACCCTTCCCCCTCCCGGTGTCCTCAAGTCCGTTCTCTACATCTGTGTCTTTATTCCTGCCCTGCCAGTAGGTTAGGTTCATCAGTACCATTTTTCTAGATTTCATATATATGCGTTAGCATATGGTATTTTAAACAAAATTTTCTTGCTTGCTAAGTGATGTATTTCTATACATTTTTTTTCAGTATTAAACATTTTGAGGTTACTTAGTGGGTACAAAACTTTACAACTGTCATATCTTGAAAATAATGAACAAATTGCAATAAAACAAATGGAATAGCAGATGAAAACAAAATGTCAGCTTTATTAAGAGGGGGAAATAAATTGTAGGATATTGCTCATTATGAGAATAAAATGAGAGTAACAGAAACCCAGATTTAAGCAAACTGTCCATCACCTAGAGGCCTTTCCGGTCTAGAAGAAGCAGAGAGAGCTTACAAGTTGCACTGCTTGAACTTTTGTTATAGGGAAGTAAATATCACAAGTAGGAAAGAACATTGTGAATTGTCTGCTAGTGCCCTTTGTCTGATTCTACTATGTTGTGCGTTTCTTTCTTATTGAAATATAACAGCTAGTTTAGGGATATTTTTGTTTACCCAATCATATACATTGAAAAGCATTTCTAAGTTTGTGGTTGATTTTCGACTGTGGCTTATTGTGATATTACGATTGATTTTTTTTTTTTCAATTTCGGTTTGGTCAGATTTTGTTGGGGGATTTTTCTCTAGAAATAACCTAAGGAAGGAAGTATTAGGAGACCTGAATGAAAGAAGAGACATACTGTATTGTGTTCCAGGTTCAGATTCAAAACTGTAAAGAATTAATTCTCCCTAAAATAAAGTTATTAATCCACTACAATCGCAATCAAGGCACTTAGCATACATTTTAGTGAAGCTTGACTAACAGGTCTTAAATTTACCAGAGATAAAGTATGAGAGATAGCCTGAAAAAAATATGTAAGGATTATTTTACCTGCATCTTTATTATATGAAAAAGAGATTTGCTACCTCCTTTTCTTCTTTCAGGAAATCACAGACCCTAGGGGTTTAAAAGAAAATTGAACGGACATATGTTTCCATTACACGTTAAAGTTCTTTAAAATGAACATTTCTTTCCTTTAACTGTATTTCGGTTCAACTTGGAGGTTCTCCTCCTTCTAAACGAGGGAAGGACCTCCTGCTTTCCCCATCACAGGGAGGGGGCGGAGCATCCCCTAGAAGCTTGGAAGTGAGCCGGCCCTGGCCAGTCTTGGGGGAGGAGCCGCATTACATACAGACTTCGGAAGCCTCCGCCGAAGAGAGAAGAGAAGAAGCTTGGAGGTAATGGCTGTCGTAAAAAGCTAGTTATTTTCGGAGATTTCTGGGGACTTGGCAGTTAAGGTGAGAAAAGAAGGGACTGCTGCTTTGGAGTCGTGGGAAAGGAGTGTCGTTTTGTGAGAGCCGTTGTTTCTGTGAGGGAATTATATCTGGATTTTGTATTCCTTCCAGATATTTTAAAAGTACACACTTTAAAAGTGGGGGAGGTGATCAGATTACACCTGTGGAAAAAATACTTCATGAGGTTGCAAAAGCTGACTTTCGAATAGGGCATTTTATCTTTCAATCAAAAAGCAATGGTAACAGAGATAAATGATGAAACAAAACTTGAAAATTAATCTTCCTTACTTTGACAAAAAAAAGATTGTGATAATGCCAAATGAAAAATGAAGTTATTAGTTTGGAGTGTTGGCTTTTTATATTACTTTGGTTGTTGATTGTGTTTCCAACAAATCTTACTGTTTTGGTGGAGTTTGTGTAGTAATAATCTGAAGTAATGTATAACTGCAAATTTAAGTACTTCTGGCAATAAGAAGTTTAGTTTATTGTCAGGGAATACTCAATGTCTTAAGAGGATCGCTTTTTTATAGATGTGCAAAGGACGATCACTGTCTACATCTCTACCTAGCTATCAAAAGAATGATATAGTCCTATTTGTACTGTAATATGAAAAATATTTGTAAGATCATAAACTGAAGAATAATAGACATATTGATGTAATAAAACACAGCAATATATCTAGTAATAAATGTCTAAGGAAAAAAGAGAGGAAATTTTCCACTTCTTTTCCCACATTTCACTTAGCCGGAGTAGCTATGTCAGCATAAAAAAAAACTGAGATGAGAATTTAAAAACATGGGGGAAAAAAACTACCTGCCAAAAAAAAATGTGTAAACATATAGAAACATGGAAACGTGTTCAAATATGTTGGTGAATAATTGTAATTTAAAATAGTGTATTCTAATATGTACATATATATGAATACATTATTTGAAATTACATATATACACACACACATATATATATGATGAGGGAAAAATCAAGGGGATTAGACTCAAATGTAAGCAGTAAACAACTCAGGGGTTGGAGAAAGAATGATGAGTATTTTCTTCTTTAGATTTTATGTACCTTTAGATTTTTTTTGGAAACACATAACGGAGCTGAAAGGGAAAAATCCATTTTGTTACAGACATTTAAATAGATACCCGCACACACTCCATTGTCTTTAGCTGAAGGTGGGTTTTTCTGTGGATCTGAGAAGGCTGGTTATCTGGTTGCTTGTGCGTTTCTTGCAGTTCAAATATTTAGACTATTGTACAGACTTTGGTTCAAGCAGAAGATGTTTATTTATATTTTTATGTACTTTGAGAAATAATTCAAAAAATGTTTAAAGCATATTATGGAATAGTCATGTAGGATAGTACATCCATAATTTTGAATACTATGCAGCTGTAAAAAGAATAAGCTATTGCAATGAGCTAAATGCAAAAATAAGAAAAGATGTAGAAGGTATACTCTAAAAATAAGCATATTGCAGAATGGCCTGTAATAATATTAGTACATTATATGTAAGAAAATTTTGGAGATATACATGCTACTTTATTAATTGGGGATATATAAGTGTAGTTGGAAACAGAACATTTCAAACTTTTATATATTGCATTTCTCCATTTTTAAATCTTATTTTTAAAATAGTAAGCTTGAATAATTTTCATTGTGAGAAAATGAGAAAAAATTTTAGAAATGAGAATAATCTTGAAAAGTTATTCACAAAAAGATGATGTAGAAAATATTTATTGATGTGGAAAGTTGTTAAAATATATTCTTAGGAGGGATAAAGGTCTGATTTCAAAAAATATGCACATTTATTAATATGTATAAGAAAAATCTGTTAATATATAGAGCAAACCATTATATTTTGAACATTATTGTGGGGATTTGCTTTTTTTCTTGAAACATTGAAAGATGGAGAAAGATATACAATATGCATGAAAGATATTATAATAACAAACGTTAAAATGAGGAAATATGATCCCATTTTTCTATAACACGCACACAACTCTTAAGTTAATGAAAAAGTCTAGAAGCCTGAGAAGGCTACTGTCTGGATGGCTCTAGTTCCCACCCTTCCTGACCAAGGACCTGAGTGTCTGCAGCTCTGGTTCTAGTCACAAGATGGCGCTTGCCAGGTGTTCTAAATTCAGGCAACCATTTTCATGAAGTGGACAAAGCAATGAAACGTATTTTCTATTATGAGACAGATTATGAGACAGTATGTAGAGTGTGACTGAGGTTCGTTGAAAAATTGCACATGTATAAAATAAAAAAACACACAAAGACTGATGTGAGAGTTCAAACAGAAAGCATTAAAAAAAGTAGCTACACAGATTTGGCCTGTAGAAAGGCACAAGGCAATTGTTATTTCCCTTCTTTCCTGTCCCCAAAGCATACTTTTCCCTAGAGGGATGATTTTAGCATGAACCTAATAACATAACTGTGTCACAAAGAACATTTCAAATAACAAAAACAAGAAGGAAAATAAACAAGGCATCTACATCACACATGAGATTTCATCTCATTCCTGTGTTTCAGAATGACATGCCTGCTGAAGTTTTGGTAGGGAAGCTTCTTTACACCTTTTCCATTTAATTGGTTTGATCCCCTTGGACAGCTTAGGTTAATATCAGAGATGCACATGACCTGGGGAATCTGCACGTGATGCCAGTTGAGCCTCAGAAAGTCAGCACGACCACAAAAGTGCCAAGCAGGGAGAAGGCTCTGCTGGACAAGCGGTTGGAGTGAGAATAAAAACAACCGGATCACAGGGCCAGACCCTGCACGATCCATGTGACATTGGGTAAGGCTCTTCCCATCTCATGAAATATTTCACATTAAAGACATGTTGAGAACTTGGGGTATAATTTATTTGGCTTCCTGCTTTGCAGCCATAGCATTTTAAAAGTCACGTTTCATAGTACAATCATGTTAGGTTGAGAATTTGAGCTACAATTCATTTCGCTCCTGGTTTTGCAGCCGTAACGTTTTGTAATTAAAAGTCATAGCTTCTAGTTTTGGGGTAAATATCTCATGTATTAAAACCACTATGAAGAAATAGTGCAAGAGGCTACTCAGGTGTCTACCAGAGGTTCCAGCCAATGACCTGACTCTACAATCCTTGACACCTTTGCTAGGTTGTCATCACCACATGCTAGATAGCATAGTTACAAGTATTTCTTAAGACCTGCTTAAGGTCTCACAGCCTTCCTTGAATAGACTTCTGCATACTCTCTTGAATAAGGTTGTTGATGCTGAACCTCACTATCTGTGTCCATGAGATCTTTGGTTGCTTTGGACAGACAGGGCAGCACTAGCAGCTTTGGAAACATTAAAGCCCAGCATTCCCTCGTGATAACCCAGTGGGATTTAAAAGGCCCAAATTATCCAGGAACACAAATAATTTTCCTGCCACTTCCAAAGCCCCTCCCACATGCATTCCGTTCTTACAGTACAACAGAAATAAGAAAGATGTGATATTGGGTTTGTGTTATCATAATTCTTCTCTGTTTTCCTTCCCCTCCCCCAAAAGATGTCCATGTCTCCAACCTCCTCTGTCTGATATGCACTACTTATTTTTCTGATTCGTATCTTGCCTCCATCCTCATTGTCCACGTTCTTTCTGCTTAAGAGGGTAAACTTCTTATCTGATCCCTTTTCTTTTTTGCCATATTTCAGTCTAATCCAGTTATCGCCCATTGAAAACACTTTAGTCAAGCTACTTCGTGAAGTTTCAGAGGTTAAGAAGAGGCTTCAGCAGGTGAGAGCCGTTTACTAACCCTAATGCAATAAAGTTAAGGGCTCTTCAAAAACACTGATTTTCTAGAAAACCAGGCAGCTAGAACCAGACCAGGGTCCTGAGGAATGTTCCAGCACAGTGTGTGTCTGTTGATTGAGTTCTTGTCCATATCCCAGTGCACTAACTGAACATGTGCAAATTCAGTTTCTCTGTGGTTAAATTAGGACTTCTTTTCCCCCTTTTCCCTCCTTCTTGTCTCCTCGGTCTCTCACTACACACTTAGACAGCTACTAAACTCTTTTTTTTTTATCATTGTACCATTAAATGTGGTTTAATATTTAGACACCCTAGGTTAATGTCAGAGATGCTTGTGAGTCATGCATGTTTCTTAACTGTGCTATCTAGTATGGGGACATGACAAGTTAGCATAGTTATCAAGGATTTGAAAATTTTCTCTCCACTGAGCTAGTAAAGGTCTCAAACCCACAGCTGTCTGCCTGCCTGCCTGCCTGTTTGAACACATCAAAAACGTAACTCTGTCATAATGCCTCTGTGACAAAACCCAAGGCTAGACATTGGGTTCTACAGACAGAAATCCATATCGCCTCACCAAAGAAACTTCGATGTCCTTTACTCAGATTGGTTAACGGAATAATTTTGATCCAGCCTGACCCTTCTGTTATATGTGTCTGGAAGAATGGTGACTTCTTTCTTTAGAGCCCCTGATGCAGACAGTTTTCTTTCTCTCTGTTTGTTAATCACAGGAAGAGCTGTGTCATACTGCAGCTCTGTTTCTCTAACCTGAATTAGTCAGAGGTGGCAAGAGACAGGAGTTGTGTTTACTTGTTCTCTGTGAAGATGGATGGGGTTGTGAGGGCCTCACCAACTTTACCTACACTTTATAATTTTTTGTGTTTGAATTAGCATAACATTAAGAGAACTAACCCTCAGAATGATCCACGGGCAGTATGTAGGTTTTGGCACTTCCTGGGAAACAACACCCCTAGGTTAAAGGCAATAAAAATCTAAATTTAACTCTTAATTTCTTGAATATTTTGTGAACAAAAAAGCTCAATAAAAGAGGATATTGAATTCGAAATTGCAAACAACAAAAGTACAAGAACAAGAAGTTGCCAATTGTAAATGAGGATAAGATGAAATGGGCATTTCCCTGCATAACAAATGATTTTCAGTCGTTGTACTGCTAGGAGCCTGCAACACAAAAGAGACAGATCGTAACTACTCCATGGCTAAGTGAAACTATAATGCAGATATGGTCAGTGCAAGAGCACAGTGCAGAAATATATATATATATTTTTTTAAACTTTTTGGGTTTTTTTTATTTATTTATTTATTTATTTATTTATTTATTTATGGCTGTGTTGGGTCTTCGTTTCTGTGCGAGGGCTTTCTCTAGTTGCAACAAGTGGGGGCCACTCTTCATCGTGGTGCGCGGGCCTCTCACTGTCCCAGCCTCTCTTGTTGCGGAGCACAGGCTCCAGACACGCAGGCTCAGTAGTTGTGGCTCACGGGCCTAGTTGCTCTGCGGCATGTGGGATCTTCCCAGACCAGGGCTCGAACCCGTGTCGCCTGCATTGGCAGGCAGATTCTCAACCACTGCGCCACCAGGGAAGCCCAGAAATATATTTTTTAATTTGTGTGAGAGGTGGAGAGTTATAGATAAGTACGGTAATTATTGAAAATTGTTGTGGTTCACCAGTGTGTTCACCAGGAAGGACATAGATTGACACTCACTGGAGGTTACATTCACTAATTCCCCTACAATCTGAAGGTGAATGACATCATCCTTGGTTCTACTCAAGAGACAGGAGAGAACACATCTTTCTGTTTGGGATTCTGATAAGACTTTGGCTTTGATTTTGTTTTGCCCTCTTCCCAGCTTTGTGACCTTGCAGATACGTGAGCAAGAGTGCCCATTTCCTCACTCTCTTGTCAACTCTCCATTGTATCATTTTTTGGCCTTATTATAAGTCAAATTAGGTAGAAAAGTGAAATCTCATTGCTGTCTATGTTTGCATCTCTTTATTAGGGGAGGTGAGTATCTTTATGGATTGTTTAGTTTTAATTTTTATTTTGGATGTTTGGGTTTTGAGGAGCCCCACTGAATAGCGTCTCCCTTTCTCCACTGAACAAATTGAACAAACTGATATAAAACAAATGAAGTTGCAGATGGAAGCCTAAACGTCAGCTTTAGTACAAGGTGAAGGTAAGTTGCAGGGCATTGATTATTGTGAGTCAAGCGGGCTTTAAAACAACAAATTTAAACAATTTTACCAGACAGCCTGGAGGTTTGCAACTGTACAAGGACAGAGATACCCGTGCAGAGATGTAGTTGCACTGCATGAGCTTGCTCACAGGAAAGTAAATGTTGGGAGTGGGTAAGAATTTTTCCCTCAGAATATTGTGAATTGTCTATTTAAGTCCCTTGCTCATTTTTTTACCTCACTTGTTTTCCTTATTGATTTGTAAGAGCTACTTTAGAGCTATTTTTTCAATGGAAAACAGCTTGTCAAGTTTATTCTTACGTTTTCAACTTTGCTTTATAGTGTTTTTTTACCATAAGTAGTTTTTTTTTCAGTTTTAGTATATTCAGATACATATCTCTCATATCTCTCTTCATTAAGGATTTTGGTTGATGTTTTGCGTTTTAAAAAATGACTTTACTTGAAAAACACTGAAACTTTCTGAAGGATGAAGGAGACAAACTGAGTAAAAAAGAGACATATCATGTCCCAGGGCCAGAAGCATTAAAATTGTAGAGATTTAATTCTCCACAAAATAATGTATTAATTCACTACAATCACAAACAAGGACTTTTGTGTGGTCTTTTAGTGGACCTTGACCAGCTGAGTCTTAAAATAATTTGTAGAAATGTTACCAGAAAAGGCAAGAAAAATATGTAAGAGATATTTTCAACTGGGTCTTTACTATATGATAAAGGGATTTGCTATTTCTCTTCAGGAAATCATCTACCTCTGTGGTTTGAATGGAAATGAAAGAGACACATGTTGCCATTTCTCTTTCAAGTCCTTTAAAAATGAACGTTTTTCCCCTTTAAGTGAATTTCAGTTAACTTGGCGATTCTCCTCCCTCTAATTGAGGGAAAGGCCCCCTGCTTTCCCCATCACAGGGAGGGGGGCGGAGCATCCTCTGAGAAGCTTGGATGTGAGCTGTGCCTGGCCACTCTTGGGGGAGGGGCTACATTTCACGAGGCTGCAGCTGACAAGAAGCTTCAAGGTAATGGCTGTCTTAAAGCTAGTTTTTTTCTGGGAATTTCTTCGGGCTTTAGTGTTACGGTGAAAAAAATAGAGACTGTTGCCTGGGAGAGGTGGGAATAGAATATAGTTTGGGGGAAATTCCTGTTACTGTGACAGAATCAGTCCCCTGGAAAATTCAGTTTCTCCCGATATTTTTTGAAGTCCACAGTGTGGGAATGGGCGATCAGATTACAGCATCTAAATTAAGACTTAAGTGAGGCATGCTGTTCATGTTAATTTTTTACATGGCATTCCATGTTTCTATCTTCGTTACAGATTTTATTATGTTTAAACATTTATTATTCTACAAAAAAATAACTGATAGAAAAATGTAACCATAAAAAGTGCTTGGCACATACAACCACAAATATAAATGTACAACGAACGTGGAAGGGATTCAGATATGCTGTTGAGTGATAACATTTGTAAAAAAAAAAATGTGCATTTTTCTTACAGAGGGAACTAGATTCCCATGTTAATAGTCAGCATCTCTGGAGTGTTCAGATTTCTGGGGATTTCAAAATATATTTTAACCAGTTTCAGCATTTTTAGAACTGTTTTATTCCATGATAATTTTTATAATTAGTAGAGCAAAATGAAGCTGAAACAAATTGTACCCATTTGGTTTTAGACACATAAGCATTCACAGACAAACACAGACATTCAGACATACGCCCCCCCCCCACCCCCGCCAGTCTTTTGCCGATAGTGGAAATTTTCCTGGACCTGATCAAGCGCGTAGCCTGTTTGCTGTGTTGGCTACACCCTGCCTGTGTCCTCCTTGCAACTCATTCTTTCAGACCACAGGTATGGCCATGGTCAGCAATAACCATTTTTCTATATCTTTTAAGTTTAAGAGTGAGACAGAGAGAGGATTTGGTTTATTTCTACTAGCAGTTTTAAAAGTATTATGTGACGTGGTGCATCCATACAACTACAATTGAACGTTAAATAGCTGACAAAAGTATGAAAATGTAGCGATTTGAAAAGATGTCTGAGAAGTAGTACTAGCTGAATAATGCAAATTGCAGAATGGCAAACACCATATTAGGTCATTTAAAGCTAGAGGACTGTGTTAATACAATATGTGTAACAACATCAGAAAAAATAGAAGGGTACCTACACTAAATGGGATTATTTGTATAGTGTGAGAGACAGGACAGTCCTTACTTTCTCTATTTTAAAATAATTCTTAACGCATATTTAGTCATTTCTTAACAATATCAGAAAAAAAGTTTGAGGTAAAATGTTACAAATTAGGGGGAAAATTACATTTGAAGTGATTGAAACAAAGTTACATTGAAAATACTTATTAATATGGAAAAACTTTCAAACTGTGCGCTTGAGCACGGTAAAAAGCTGGTTTGAAATTATATATATTCATGTATATATGTAAAGAAAAATATTGAAAGATACTCAGGAAATAATAATATTGATCATTTTTCCAGAATTATACTTTCTTTTTAAAAATCTTATCTTTTCAATTTTCAGTAAGCATGCAATTTTTTTGTCAGACCATTGCAACTAAAGACATTAGCATTCCATTTTTTGTGTGATGCATAAAAAAACTCTAAATTTGAGTATGGTATATTCTAGAAGCCTGAGAAAATTGCTGGCTTGCCAGGATGTAAGTTCCCACCCTTCTCCCTTAAGAACGATCTAGTATTAACAGGATGCAGCTCTGGTACTGGTCACAAGATGGCGCTTGTAGGGTTTTCCATGTTTTCTCTAGGCAACTATTTTTATGAAGTAAGGAAACAATGCCATGAAATGTATTTTATGTTAGCAGACTATCAGACAACATGTAGAATGTGATTGTAGTTCCATTGAAAAAATTGTACATGCCTAGAAGAAAAAGCCCTACACGAGGACTGATGTGGGAACCCAAACAGAAACATTTTGAAAACAAAGCTACACAGATTTGGCCTGTAGAAAGGCACAAGGCAATTGTTATTTCCCTTCTTTCCTGTCCCCAAAGCATACTTTTCCCTAGAGGGATGATTTTAGCATGAACCTAGTAACATAACTGTGTCACAAAGAACATTTCAAATAACAAGAACAAGAAGGAAAATAAGGCATCTACATCACACATGAGATTTCATCTCATTCCTGTGTTTCAGAATGACATGCCTGCTAAAGTTTTGGTGGGAAGCTTCTTTACATCTTTTCCATTTAATTGGTTTGATTCCCTGTCTCCTTTTGGACAGCTTAGGCTAATATCAGAGATGTACACGACCTGGGGAATCTGCATGTGATGCCAGTTGAGCCTCAGAAAGTCAGCGCGACCACAAAAGTGCCGAGCAGGGAGAAGGCTCTGCTGGACAAGCAGTTGGAGTGAGAATAAAAACAACCGGATCACAGGGCCAGACCCTCCACAATCCACGTGACATTGGGTAAGGCTCTTCTCATCTCATGTTAAAACATGGTTAAATTGAGAATATGGAGTGCAATTTGTTTCTTTTTTTTTTTGAAAAGATGAATTTATTTTTATTTTTTTATTTATTTAACATCTTTATTGGAGTATAATTGCTTTACAATGGTGTGTTAGTTTCTGCTTTATAACAAAGTGAATCAGCTATACATATACATATATCCCCATATCTCCTCCCTCTTGGGAGGGAGATGCAATTTGTTTCGATTCTGGTCCAGTGACCATACTTTTTAAATGAAAACCACGGATTCTAAGCAGGAAATAATTAAATGTGTTAAGCTCCTATGAAGAAATAATACAGAAGACACAGGACGCAGCCCCAGTCCAGGTTGCACTGCCCTTCTGTGCCCCAAGGCCCGCACTGGCCATCTAAGGAGAGCCACTGGCTGTGATCGCTACTAGGTAGTATATTTCTGTGCTTTGAAGATAAAGCAGAAATCTTCTTTAAAAAGAAAAAGAAGTTATGCAAATGAGTATGATGATGTCTACTTATGGAAGACTTGCAGGTCCCAGCCAACTGCCTGACTCTCAATAAATCCTTGAAAACTACCCTATCCAATAAGTAGCCATGACAGCCATTCCAAATATCTGGCTCCTAAGCTCATCCTCTTAATGAGGTCATTGTGTTGTTGTCTGAATCCAAGAGACACAAACCCCAGTATCTGTATCTTGCTGCCTAGATAGGGCAGCACTGATAACTTTAAAAGTTTAAAAGATCACCCTAGAATTAACCTCAGGAGGCCCCAAAATACCAAAACACCCAATAACAGCAATGGTGTCCCTGATGCATTTCATTCCTCAACACTCCCCTTTCTGAAGCTCCCACCATACACACACTCATTCATTCCTTATATTTAATAGCTATAATAGGCCTACATACAGGGACATTATAGAACTATTTCTCTTTTCTTGTATTTTTAAATATATTTCCCCAACCACAGTATGTTTCTTTGGTGCCCAGTATTTATTCATCTTTTTGTCTGTCTTCACCATTTTTATTTTCCACCTTCCTTCTTTGACAGAGAGATCCCTTTGCTTATTCTCTTTTTTCTTTCTGTTTCTTTGAGTATTGCTCATTCAGAATTGTTTATTCAAGCTTCCTTGCAAGTTTTCAGGAGGATATGTATAAGCACAGAAGGGGGAAACTACTTAGTAGCCCTAAGGCAATAGATGCCTGTAAAATCACTGTGTTTGTGGTTAACCAGTCAGTCATATACAGACCAATGACCTAAGGATTTTTCTAGATGATTTGGAGTTCACTGGTTGATTCCCAGTCTATATCTTGATGTACCAGTCAATCACATGCACATTTATATCTTCAATGGCTCATTTTGAAATCTTTCCTTCTTTTCCCCTTCCTTCTTATGTTCATATCTACTCCTTGCTACACGCTTAGACTGTTACTGAACTTTTAAAAATTATTTTAACCTTGTAGTATATTTTGATATCTGGTAGTTCCAGTGGTCCCTTTAGTGAGCTATTAAAGTTAGAACTCAGTCCGAAACCCATGTCTGAATATCTGTTTGAGAACTTCTAACACATAACAAGCTTGGCATAAGCTTGTCTGAGAAATTCTGAAGTTTAGGCAGTATATCTTTAACAGTCTCTCATATCTCCTCACTAAAGAACTGATAAGTACCTTTATTCAGAGTGCTCACAGGAATAATTTTGGTCCAGCGTGGATCTTTCTTTTCCTGTGGGTGTCTCAGAGGCTGGTGGAGGTGGAGGGTGCAGTGAGAAAGGGATTCCCTTTATCTTTAAATTCCCCAAGGCAGATACAATGAAGGTCTTTCTCTTTGCTTGATAATCCTCTGAAGAACACTACAGCCTAGTCTATCTACTTGAATACTCAGTGTAATGAAGTGTTTTTTTTAAGTTTATTCTTTTTTAATAAATTTATTTATTTTACTTATTTATTTTTGGCTGCGTTGGGTCTTTGTTGCTGTGCATGGGCTTTCTCTAGTTGCGGCGAGCAGGGGCTACTCTTCGTTGCAGTGTGCAGGCTTCTCATTGCGGTGGCTTCTCTTGTTGCAGAGCACGGGCTCTAGGCATGCAGGCTTCAGTAGTTGCAGCACACGGGCTCAGTAGTTGTGGCTCGCGGGCTCTAGAGTACAGGCCCAGTAGTTGTGGCACACAGGCTTAGTTGCTCCGTGGCACGTGGGATCTTCCCAGACCAGGGCTCAAACCCGTGTCCCCTGCATTGGCAGGCGGATTCTCAACCACTGCGCCACCAGGGAAGCCCTGTAATAAAGTTTATTTGCTGTGTGCTGTGATGATGACGTTGTGGGGTCCTCATCAACCTTCCTTTCATTTTATTTCTTTTAATGTTTCCCATTCCATCATCCTGACTCTTGAATTCCTAGCAGCTTCATCCATGGGCACTGTGTAGGTTTTAGCATTACTTGGGAAATACAAAAATCTCCAAACATGGCAGGTTTATCTTCTTGTGACCTCTAGGTCACTGGTTGGTGTTTTTTTTTTTTTTTTCTTTTTTCCCAATCATGTTTACATACATTTGACCAGAGATTATTGTGTCCCTTTGGCCCTGGCAGTGATTCACTATCTGGCTTGCCTTTTTCTTACCTGGAATGCTCATCCTTAGTAAGTTTTCTTCTGATACTCTTCTGCTTTAAGTGGGCTGACATTCAGCCAGTGAACATTAATAATAAGATCTTAACTTTGTTTACAGGCAGTTTCAACTGTTTGTGCCTGTGCCTTAGGGGTCATTGAATATTTCGAATATCCATTAAGAATCTAAAATTTCTTTCTTTAACTATGCTTATGGCCCCCTTGTGGTTTTTGGGAGTATTCTAAATGGACCATTTCTACTCTTTTATATGGACCTCACACACTAAAAATATTGACATTTGTTTATTCTATAACCATTCTGTCTCTCTTATGTTATTTGGCTTCTACTTTCTTACTGGAGACATATTCTTAACCAGATCTCCGTCTCCAGATTATAGCGCTTTGACTTCTCCTTCCTGTCCTTCTACTCATAAGGTTGAATGGCACGCATCAAAAGTCAGGTTCTTAGGTGCCCCCCGCAACATTTTTAAAACAAACTCAGAAGTAGAAGTTAATAAAAGTTAGTTAAAACATGGAAGCAACCTAAATGTCCATCGCCAGAGGAATGGATAAAGAAGATGTGGTACATATATACAATGGAATACTACTCAGCCATAAAAAAGAAGGACATAATGCTATTTGCAGCAACATGGATGGACCTAGAGATGGTCATACTGAGTGAAATAAGTCAGACAGAGGAAGACAAGTGTCATATGACATCACTTATATGTAAAATCTAAAAAAAGATACAGATGAACTTATTTACAAAACAGAAACAGACTCACAGACACAGAAAACAAATTTATGGTTACCAAAGGGGAAAGGTGGGGAGAAGGGGTAAATTAGGAGTTTGGGATTAACATATACACACTACTATATATAAAATACATAATCAACAAGGATCTACTGTATAGCACAGGGAACTCTACTCAATATTCTGTAATAACCTATATGGGGAAAGAATCTGAAATAGAATGGATATATGTGTATGTATAACTGAATCACTTTACTATACACCTGAAACTAATACAACATTGTAAATCAACTATACTCCAATATAAAATAAACATTAAAAAAATAAAGATGCTAAGCATAACAAAAAATATATAAAGAAGTTAAACAAATTGAATATCTAATATATTCTTTGTACACTCCAGAGGATATTTTTACACATACCTGTGGAACTCACAACCTCCTTTGGCAATCACTGGCCAAAAGTAGAAACAAAATTCCTGTGTGTATCCCCATTACTCTCACTGTAAAATTCCAACTTCTTAGGTAGGTCATATTCTGATTGGATGCCTGTTTAAGACTTAGGTTTATTAAGGTATAATTTACATAGAGTTAAATTCACTCTTTTAGGTATATAATTTGATGAGTTTTGACAAACATATACAGTCATGTAATAACCAGTACAGTCAAGGTATAGAATATTTCCATAACTCCAAAATGTTCCTTCTTGCCTGACTGTAGTCAGTACTCTCTCTCAACCCCAATTCCTAGCAACCACTGGTCTGATTCCTGTCCCTATAGTTTTTCATTTTCCAGAATGTCATATAAATGGAATCATACAATATCTAGCCTTTTGCACGTGGCTTCTTTTACTTAGCATAACGTTTCTGATATTTACCCATGTTAGTGCATGTATTAGTAGTTTATTCCTTATTATAGCTTACAGGTATTCTGTTATTTTACAATTTCTGTATCCACTCACCAGTAGATTTATAGTTTATGCTGATTATGATTAAAGTTGTTATAAACATTCCAGACAGATCTTTGTACATAAGTTTCATTTCTCTTGGGTAAGTACCAAAGGAATGGGATTTCTGGGTTTTTGGTAAGTGTATGTCTATATTAGAAACTGCCAAACTGTTTTCTAAAGTAGCTGTGATATTTTGTATTTCCACCAATAATGTATAAGTTCCAGTAGCTCTGCATCATTGCAAGCAGTTGATATTGTCAGATTTTTTTCTCTTTTTAATATTAGCCATTTTTATAAAGGTGTTAGTGGTATCTCATTGTAGTTTTACTCACATATCTTTAATTACTAATAGTGTTGAGCATTATTTAATGTGTTCAATTGATGTTTATATATTTTCTTTGATGCAGATCTATTTAAATTAGTTGTCTATTTTTTAAATTGGGCTGTTAATCTTATTATTGAATTGCAAGAGTTCTTTATATATTCTGGATACAATTTTTTTAATCAGATACTTGTTTTGCAAATATATTCTCACACTCCAGATTTTCATTTTATTTTTTGAAGAGCAGAAGTTTTCAAGTCAAATTTATGAAATTTTTTTATGGTCCATGCTTTTTGTGTTCTAATAAATCTTTGCCTAAATGAAACTCTCAAAGATTTTCTGCATTGTTTTCTTCTAGGAATTTCATAGTTTTTGCTTTTATATTTAAGTCAGTAATCATTTTGAGTCAATTTTTGTATATGGTCTTATCTAAGGGTTCAGAGTGAATATTTTTGCCCATAATGTCCAATTTTTCCAGCACTATTTGTTGAAAAGACCATTATTTCTCCATTTAATTACCATTGTCAGAAATCTGTAGACCATATTTGCTGGTCTATTTGTATTTTCTTTATCTATATGTCTATCTTGTGCCAAATAATACACTTTTTTGATTACTATAGTCTTGATATCAGGTAGCGTGAGTCTTCCAACTTTGTATTTCCTTCTCAAAATTGTTCTGGCTGTTCTACTAGTTCCTTTACTTTTCCATATACATTTTAGAGATACCTTCTCAATTTCTACAGAAATCCTGCTGGGATTTTGATTGAGATTGCAATGATTCTATAGATATGTTTGGGGAGAAGTTACATCCTAAAAATAGTTCACCTCTCAGTCAGTGAACTTGATGTACTTCTCCATTTATTCAGCTCTTCCTTAATTTCTCTCGCCATTTTTTTTGAAGTCCTCAGCATGCAAATCATGCACATATTTGTTAGATGTATTCTAACAGTATTTCCTGGGTTTTGATGATATAATAAATGGTACTTTGCTAAACTTCAACTTCCACATTTTATTGTATAGAAACAAATTATGTTAGCCTTATACGCAATTATACTGATAAACTTATGTATTAGGTCTAGTAGCTTTTTTTTCTATTGGTAAATTCATTGGGATTTTCTGCATAGATCATCATGTTGTCTGCAATTAAAAACAGTTTTATTTCTTCCTTTCCAATCTGCATGGCTTTAATTTATTTTTCAGGTGTTATTTATTGGTTAGGATCTCCAATATAATGTTGAATAGAAGTGGTGAAAGCAGACACCCATGCCTTGTTCCTGATTTTAGGGGAAAAGCGTTCCATGTTTCAACATTAAGTGTGATTTTAACTTTAGGTTTTTTATAGATAACATTGACCAGGTTGATTGAGATCCCTTTAAATCCTAGTTTGCCAAATATTTTTATCATGAATGTCTGTGGAATTATGTCAAATGCTTTTTCTGCATCAATTGAGATGTTCTCTATTTTTCTTCTTCATTTAGTCTGTGATATGGTGAGTTACATTGATTGATTGGCAAATATATAACCATCCTTACACTTCCAGGATAAACACCATTTATTCATAATATTTTATCCTTTTTCTATACCATTGGATTTTTCTGTATCATTTTCTATGTAATTCTATATCATTTCTGTATCTGTATCATTGGATTTGTGTCTTTGTTTCTGAGGCATATTGATCTGTAATTTTCTTTGCTTGTTATATTTTTTTCTAGTATGAGGTTAATGCTGCTATCATAAAATACGTTGGAGATTGTGTCCTCCTTTTCTCACTTCATTATCATCTGGCTTGCATAACAAACTTTATTTTGCTTAGAGTGCAGCCTGAATGCCAGAGGATTTTTCCCAATGGTCTTTCTCCATCCTAAATTTTCAGCAGTCCCTTTACACCTGTGTCACTGGTTAGGGAGCGTGGTGTCTCTCTTCATGCTCTTGCCTGTTTTGCAGCAGTGGGCCTCTGTTATTAGGTGCTAGGCTCGTGGTGAGGCAAGGGGTGTTCTCTGTTTTTCTGTCTAACCTCAACCTTAGAGAGGCACTATGTACCTAGACCTGGTGGTTGCACTTTCTCAGCATTCTTTCCTCCAAATGTCAGCTAGCCTCTGATTTACATCTGGGGTTGACCTTTGGTGGGAGTTATATTCTTGTCCCTTCCTCAGCAGTAGCTCACCACTGCTTTTTACTCATATAGGATCCTGGACTCAAAGGTTTCCTGCTCCTTCTCAAGGGCAGAGGTTTTTTGCTTTTACTGCTCCCCAGTAGCTATGGATTTCTGCCTTTGTCTTGGGGATGGGAGGGTTTCCTATCTCCCCCTCCCCAGGAAGGTGGCTTCTGCTTTTCCCTTAGTGACTTAAGGCTTTTGCTTCCCATGATTGAAGGGTTTGAATTAGTGTGTGGGGCTACGTGTCTGTCTGCCAGCAACAGCTGATTGCCTCCTGCATACCTGAACACTGACATGGGTTCCTTTTGGTCTTCTGCGTTGTCCCCAGTCATGTTTGTGTGCTTCTGGTTAAGGACTGTGAAAAATAACTTAGCAGTGAGTGTATAGGTGTCTTGGGTGCCACATATTCCAAACTACTGACACACTAGCCCATTAAAAGTTTAAGAATTTAAAAATTCATTAAGCTTTCAGCTGATTTTTTTTTTTTTACCTGCTTGTGTGACAGCTACTTCTGTCTCCATGCTTTGCCAAAGGGGCTGGTTACCCTTTGGAATTCATTTTACCTCAGTTCTGTGATGAGCTCAAGGGATATTATAGTTTTGTAGATTATTTAGATTTTTGTCATTAAGTTATGGGTGACATTCTTTTACAGCTTTTTATATCCTAATTTGAAATGGAACTGATGCTTTCTAATAATATATGTATGGGTGTTATTTTTGTTTTCTTTGTTATTAAATGTGCTTTAGGAAGAAGCAGAATATTTCTAAAGCATACTTACAAGAGTTGATTTTTATATACTAGTTATTAAATTTTTCCATTTAAATTTTTATTTTTTAATTATTAAACATTAAATCATACTTTAAAGTATCATACATAATATATGACTTTTTGTATACACTTCTTTGGATTTTACACATGTATAAATTCACATAATCACTATCACAGTCAGGATATGGAAGATTCCATCACCCCAACAACTTCCTGTGCTATCCCTGTATAGTCACACCCTCTCCCTACCTGTAACCCCTAGCAGCCACTGATCATGTCACTATACTTTGCTCTTTTTGAAAATGTCACATAAATGTAATCATACAGTATTGTGGTAGACACACCCTAGGTGACCCACTCCCTTGTGTAGTTCCCTCCCCTTAGGTATGGCCAGAACCTGTGACTTGCTTCCAATCAATAGAATTTGGCAAAAGTGATGGGATGTCACTCACTCCCATAATTATGTTATAAAAGACTAATTTATGTTAAATTAGATACAGGATTCTCTTTTAAGTTGCAGTGACTCCCAGTACATAACTATTTCAAATTCATTAATTAATTCACCATTCATCCAGCCCACATTTTTAGAGCATTTTTCATTTGTGATGAGGTAGGTTCAGTGTGTTTTAATGATTAAAAGCATGGACTCTGGAGTCAAAGTACCGGATTCAAATCCCATATGCCCAGTAGTCTCTAGATATCCTCGTAAAAGTTAATTAACCTCTCTAATGCCTCATCTACAAAGTGGTAATATTCAGAATACCCACCTAACAAGATTTTGTGAGAATCGAGGGAGATGGTGTATACAGAGCACTTGGCAGAGTGCCTGGAACATGGTAAGAAAACACTTTTGGTTTCTATCATCTTTGTCATTATTATTAATAATATTACTCTTGTTATGCAGAATGAGTTGGGTATGGGACTCTCCTACATGAAATAGCCATCTGGTTATTAAATGAAATAATAGGCCAAGTGCTGGGAACAGTGCCTGGCATATGGAAAACTTTATAGGTATTAGATATTATTATATCTATAATTATTATCTATCTTCATTAAGATAATAGTAGTAGTAGTATTAGCATTAATTATTATTGGATATCATTCCTCTCCCCTCCTTCTACAGAGCAATGAAATATAAAATGTTGTCCAAGGAATTAATATTTTACTTTGCATTTTGTTTGGAAAATGGTGTGGTGGTGTAGTATTTCCTGATTTATGTGCAATATAGAAAATAGACAAAGTAAACACAGCAAAGTATAATTTTAATGTAATGACCATATTTTATGTGCATTTGGTTTTTCCCAAACATGTGAAATAAGAAGACAGAAAGAAATATTATGTTATAAAATATATAATTGAATATATCTCTTCATTTAAATAAATCCATATTTACACTAGCCTGATAATCCTCTTTAAATTATGTAATAATACTTTGAAAGCTTTGAAAAGATTAATTCTATAATAAGAAAATTATTTTTGTTGGTGATTGTATATAAGATCAACTTTTTTTTCTACAACTAGAAAGAGAGACTGGAAAACACAGTGACCTAGGTAAGCTAGAACCTTATTGTTCCACTGGGTTAAAGTGATTGGAATGGGGTGGACCCATTATTCAGAGGTTCAGGATCTTTCATCCCTAATGAGTTACATCCATTTTCTAAGTCACTTCTTGGTCCAGAATGGCTGTCCAAATTCTGTCATGGTCAAATTCTAGGGGGGGAAGTAAGATAAAGAGGGAAAATGAAAAAAAAAGTAAAGCCCAAGAGGACTGTTTACCCCCTTTGGAGGTACCTTCTCTAGAATCTTCACAACTATTTCTGTTTATATTCTTTGGCAAGAACTTCCAGCACATGGCCATGGCTCTTTGTTAGGGAGTCTGGGAAAAGAAATATTTTAAGAGTTTACACTGCCACCCTGAATGCAACTGGGGTTCTGTTAATGAGGAAGAATGCAAAGAGTGAATTTAGGGTGGGCAAATAGAAGTTTCTGCCCCAGTCATTATAAATATGATACATGGTTGTTAAAAAAAAAAAAGTAAACAAATAACAGAAGTCTATGAAAGACCAAAAGGGAAAACTTTCTGTGGCAGAGAGAATGCTACGTGTTCACCAAATTCTGTTTCATTTTCCTTCTGGGCCATGGGGAGACTACCTTCCCCAGCCTCTATAACAGTTTTAGCTAGTTGACTGTGACCAGCAGTGAGCGATGTTTGCCAGACCTGGCCCTGAAACCTTCCACAGGATTCTCCAATGACCCTCTTCATAAGATTGTTAGCCAGGTGCAAAAACTGTGGAGGACTTCAAGGCCAAAGAAGATGGTAGAGCCATAGGATGGAGGAAGTTTGAGTCTCTTAATGACTGCTTAGAACGGAGAATCCTCTCCCTCTCCGGCCGTTTGATGACCTCCATTGAAATTTGACATCAGCATTATAAACTCTTTTGGGGCTGAGCCTCTGAGATTTAGAGGTTGTTTATAGCACAAAACATTACATACTGTAATTATTAGAGCCCTCAATAATATACTGGCCTAGAGATTATATTCATTAGTTTATTAGTATGTATTATTCCAATATTAATGCTTACCTAAAGGTGGATTTTAAAATTTTACATATATATATATGTTTTTTTATTTTCTGTATAAATACATTTAAAACACATATAAAAATAAAATTTATATATAAATATATATTCATATACATTACATAGTATATAATACAGAGGCCAAAAAAACACTTCATTCCCAAATATCTCCATTCCTCAAATTATCACAATGAGATATCACCTCACACCCATCATAATCACTATCATCAGAAAGAACACAAATAACAAATGTTGACGAGGATGTGGAGAAAAGAGAACCCTTGTATACTGTTGGTGGGAATATAAACTGGTGCAGCCACTGTGGAAAACAGTCTGGCGGTTTCTCAAAAAAAACTAAAAATAGAAGTACCATATGACCCAGCAATTCCAGTCCTGCATATATATCCGAAAAAAACACAAAAGCACTAATTTGAAAAGATACATGAACTCCAATGTTCGTAGCAGCATTATTTACAATTGCTAAGATATGGGTGCAACCTAAGTGTCCGTAACAGATGAATGGATAAGGAAGATGCCATATGTATATACAGTGGAATACTACTCAGCCATAAAAAAAGAATGAAATTTTCCCATTTGCAGTAACATGGATGGACTTGGAGGGTATTATGCTACTGAAAGACGCTTAGCATAATATCACGTATGTGGGATCTGAAAAATATCACAAACTAGTGACTATAACAAAAATGAAGCAGACTCACAGATACAGAGGACAAAGTAACGCTTACCAGTGGAGAGAGGGAAGAGGGGAGGGACAATATAAGGGTAGGGGCTTATGAGGTTCAAACTACTATGTATAAAATAAGCTACAAGGATATATTGTACAACACAGGGAATATAGCCAATATTTCATAATAACTATAAATAGGAGTATAACCTTTAAAAATTGTGAACCACTATATTGTACACCTGTAACAAAAGAAAAGATTATGTATTTTGAGTGCTAATATAGAGTCGTTTCCATAGATACCTAATCAAGACTAATAAAGGTGTTTTCTAAACCAAAAAAAAAAGAATAAAGTAGACAGCAGCCACTGAAACCTAAGGCTTTGGCTGCTCTGGCAGAAGGATGCCCAACATCATCCTAAGTTTGGGAGGACCCTAGAACTGAAGTCTTCACAACCCGTAATATCTTGTGTCTCTTTACATCTCCCATTCTGGATTTCAAACTGGATTATACATTGAATGCTGTCAATACAGCAAACATTTGTTAAGCATGTGTATTTCTAGATGTTGAACTGGGTTCTGAATTAATCAGGAGCAGATAGTAATTCTCTTTGACCAATGTATTAGTTTACTTCTTCTGCTATAATAAAAATTTTTACATATATATGTTTATTTTATATATAAATAAGTGTATATATAAAATAAATACATTTATATATAAATAAGATATATAAAAATAAATTTATATATAAATATTTATATATAAATATATATATTACATATTATATAATAGAGACCAAATAAAACATTTCATTCCCAAATATCTTCATTTCCAAAATTATCACTAGCAATATTTTAAATTGAATTTCTAAATTAAATCAGAAATCTAAATTTTAATTTAACACAGGAGAATTTTAACTAACAAAATGTGCAAGATATATTTCAGACATAAAAGCAAATACATGTGAATTTTTGAAAGTTAATTTCCCCCACATTGAATTGTGTGAGTGAAAAATACCAATAAAATATAAGAAGAAGGAATTGCCATTTATTGATGAGGGTATATGAAATGGGTGCTTTCCTGCCTAATGAGTGATTTTCATCCTCTGATCAGAAATATCCGTGTTCATGAAGACGTCTCTGGAAATTTCTGAAGCATTTAAGAGAACTGAATAAAAGGAGAGACATACCATGGCCTGGAAACAGAAAAAAAAAAATTATAAAGAAGTCATTTTCCCTAAAATGATGTGCAGTTTCAGTGCAATCCCAGTTAAGATCCTTAGTGAACTATTTTAATGAAGCATGACCAGCTGGGTTTTAAATTTACCTACCAAGGTAAGGTGCAGAGAAGGCAAGGAAAAAATATGATAAAATAGTTTAAATTAGTTTTTTTTAATAAAGTGATTTGCAAACTCTTTTTTTCAAGACATCACCACCCTAAGGGAAACTAAACGGACACTTGTTGCCAATTCACTTTCAAGTTCTTTAAAAAGGAACATTTCTACCCTTTAACACTTAAGCAGTTTAACTGGGCAATTCTCCCTCCCTTAATTCAGGGAAGGACCGGCTGTCTTCATCACAGGGAGGGGGCGGAGCATTCTCTGAGAAGCTTGGGAGTGAGCTGCGCCTGACCACTCTTGGGGGAGGAGCTGCATTTCACCAGGCTGCAGCTGACAAGAAGCTTCCAGGTAATGGCTGTCTTAAAGCTAGTTATTTTATAGGGATTTCTCAGGACCCTAGAATGAAGATGAGAAAAATAGGGACAGTGGTCTTAGAGTGGTGGGAAAAGTGTGTAGTTTTGAGATAATTGCTGGCATTTTGAAAGAATTAATCCTTTGGAATTTTTGTATCTCCCAGTGCTTTAAAAGTCCACAGTGGGAGAAGGAGTGATCAGATTACAGCCTCTATATTAAGACCTCAGTGCAGCACGGGCGTTCATGCTAATTTATTGACTTGGCATTCGATGTTTATATTGCTAGACATTCTGTTACTGTTTGAATTTTTAAGCATTTATTAATTTACACAGAAAATGATGGATAAAAATATATGGCAGCATGGAGGGAAATACTTCTATAATTTGATTGACACATAGACTATGTATGTGTCACCTGTACATGAGCATGGAAAGGGGAACAAGTATGTATTTGAGTGAAGACACTTGCACACATATATGCATGTATATATGTGTGATTTTTTTAAAAATCTGGGAGAAAATAAGCTCCCATGTTAGCATTTCTGGATGGTCAAGTTACTATTTTAATATTATTTCTTAGCCTATATCACCATCTTTAGAGTAGATTTCCCCATGATTAATTTTATAATCATGAAAGAAAAATGAAGCTGAAACAGCATATCCAATTTGCTTCAAACACATAAGCATTCATAGACGCACACAGACATGCAGACATACCCCCCCACCCCAGTCTTTTGCCGATAGTGGAAATTTTCCTGGACCTGATCAAGCGCGTAGCCTGTTTGCTGTGTTGGCTACACCCTGCCTGTGTCCTCCTTGCAACTCATTCTTTCAGACCACAGGTATGGCCATGGTCAGCAATAACCACTTTTCTATATCTTTTAAGTTTAAGAGTGAGACAGAGAGAGGATTTGGCTTATTTCTACTAGCAATTTTAAAAATAGTATATGGCAAGGTGCATCCATAAGTGGAATACCTATGTATCTGGAAAATAAAAACATAATCCTTTACATGTAGAGATTTGAAATGTCTGAGAAATAAAGTGAAAAAAGCAAATTGTAGCATAGCATTTGTCATATTATCTCACTTAAAAATAAATATGTGTGTTAGTAAAACATATATATGCTACTATATAATTCATGCAACCAAATCTGGGAAAACATATCTGCCACACTATTAACAGGATTGTTTATTTGTGTAGTTGGAGAGACAGGACTAGCTTTACTGCTCTCTATTTTTAAAATATTTAAAATATTGATATATACTTACTCATTTACGTGTTTTACGTCATCAGGAAAAATATTGAGATAAAATGTTATAAATGTAGGAAAAACCTCATTTAAAGTAATTCATAAATCATGTGGAAAATACCTATGTAGGATGATGTTCAAACTATGCTCTTAATTGAGATCTGATGTTGTTTTGAAATGATATGCATTTATCTATACATGTAAAAAACTCTGGAAAGATAGAAAATATTCAGAGTGATTATTTATATAGAGAGTTGTACTTAGTTTTACATATATCCTTTTGCATCTTTTCAATTTTAATAAGCCTCTGCATGTTTTATAACCAGAAACATTATAGTTGAAGACATTTTAATCCTCCTATCCTACACAATAAACCCCTTGAACTTAGAAAGTTCTAGAAGCCTGGAAAGGCTCCTGGCTGGCTAAATGTCGTTCCCACCCTTCTCATAAATAAGAAAAATCTGATAGTGATTGAGGCTCTGTGTGTAGCGCCTGCGGAGGCTGCAGTTCTGCTTCTGGTCACAAGGTGGCGCTTGACAGGTTTCCTAAATTTTCTCCAGGCAACCATTTTTATGAAGTAGGCCAATAAAGCAATGAAACATATTTTGTATTAGTGGACTGTGAAACAGCATGTAGAGTGTGAATAAAATTCTGCTGAAAAAATTGTGTGTAAAGGATGAAAAATTCACACGGTGATTGATTTGAGGATTCAAACAAAATCTATAGTCGGGCTCATAGTAGACACAAGGCAATTGTTACTTCCCTTTCTTGTCCTAACCTCACACTTTTCCTGGGAAAGATGATTTAAACATGAACCAGATATCATAACTATATCACACAGAGAGAATTTAAAATAATAAAACCAAGGAGGACAGTAAATATCTACATCACAGATGAGATTTCATTTCATTCCTGTGTTTCAGAATGACATGCCTGTAAAGTTTTGGTAGAGAAGTCTCTTTATGCCTTGCCCATTTAATTTGTTTGATTCCCTGTCTCCTTTTGGACAGCCTGTCTCCTTTTGGAGTGAGAATCAAGACAGACGGATCACAGGGCCAGACCCTTCCTGATCCACATGACATTGGGTAAGGCTCTTTTCATTTCACAAAATATTTCACATTAAAAATATGTTGAGAACTTGGGGTATAATTTATTTTGTTTCTTTCTCTGCAGCTTTAGCATTCTTAAATTAAAAACTACATTTCATATTAAAATCATGTTAGGTTGAGAATTTGAGGTGTAATTCATTTTGCTCCCTGTTCTATAGCCATAATGTTTTGTAATTAAAAGTAATAGCTTCTACTTTGGGGAAAGAATCTCATGTGTTAAACCACTATGAAGAATTCATGCAAGAGACTATTCAGATTTCTACCTGAGGTCCTATCCAACCACTTGACTCTCAAGAGATCCCTGATAATTATCCTATCCAATATGTGAACCTGGTAGCCATTCTAAATCTTTACCTTCTAAGCTCATGCTATTAACAAGGTCATTGTGTTGTGGTCTGGGTTCAAGAGACAGAGACCCTATTATCTTTGTCTGCCTGCTTTGAGTAGACAAGGAAGCATTTATAGCTTAAAAATTATAAAGCTGTGTGTTCAGCTACAACAGTGCTTCCAAAGAGTTCTTAGACAAGTAGCCTCAGCATCATTTGATAACTTATTAGAAGTGCAAAACATTGGATTCTGTCTAGACCTTCTGAATAAAATTCTCAGGATAGGGCATAGAAATCTAGTTTTAACAATCCTCCAGATGATTCTGATGCACGCTAAGTTCAGAGTCCCGCTGCCCCAGGTATAACATTAGGGGCACAGAAGTCTGAAAATATCTAATAACATAGAGTTCCTGACACACCACCTCTGCCATCATGCACGTACAGTCACTCTTTAATAATCATGTGCAATAATGAGGGTAAGTTCTTTAGTTTGAGATATTATAAAAACACTTTTCCAATTCTCATCCCGCACCTTATATTATTCTGCATTTTTCTCCTCCGTCTGATGCCCCACTGAGCATTGTCCTTTCTTCTGTCTCTTCTCTATTTGCAGTTGCTCACCTACTTTGGCAAAATAAATTTATTTGCTGATACTTCTCTTCTCTTCCTTTTCGTTATTTCAGTATCTTCCATATTGTCCCATTCAAACAACGTGTTCAAGCATCCTTGGGAAATTCAGCTGGAGGAGAACAGGCCACACAAGCTGTAAACCCTTTGTAATTCTTTGTAGTTTTAAAAGGGGCATTGCTAAAAGTATTGTTTGTGGTAGGAACTTCCTTAGCAGTGACAAGAATAGCCAGACACCTCAATCTCTGCTAGTAAACTCTTGGCACACAAATCTAAATCATAATGGATGCCAAGTATGTCTTATGCAATTGGCAAGACCAATTGTGGCCAGCAAAAGTTTTGTCCAGATCTGAGGCTTCATCAAACAGTAAGAGAAAAAAGACATTTTCCCTAGAAGTTCAGATACTCTCACTAGATGAAACGATTAAAGTGGAAAGCACAGAAACAAAGATCCTCACTAAATCTCAAGTTGAAGCTATTGCCTCCTCACTAGCAGCACAGTCAGAGGCCAGTGACCCACCTAGAGAGGAAACAGCCTATGCAAGGTCACTAAAAATGGCACTGGATATTCTGAATGAGAGAACAAATTTGATTCAAGCAAGCAGTTCAGATGAGGGAGAGACCACGACACTGTCTCAAAATGTACCACAAAAGCTTTCTGACTCACCCCCTCGTAAAAAGTATCGGAAGCACGAAGGAGACTTACCAAAGTGTCTTGAGGGAAATGAAAATTCAACATCCCTGTTAGTATCTTCAGAGAGTGATGATTCCCTGTATGATGATAAATCACGGGTGCATGCAGTCACTGATACTATTCCAAGTGAAATGGAAACAAAGTCATCACAAAACTTCAGCTGGCGCCACACTTTCCCTTCACTTTCAGAAGATGAGGATGAAAAGGAGAGCCAGAAAAAGATTGACATCTCAACAATTATGCCTTTGCATTCCACAATTAAAGAGGAATATGTTAAAGATGAAAAGTTCACTCCAACTTTACCATCAGATAGCTTCACTGTGCCCAAAGCTTTGAAAGAGGAGGCACAGGACATCTGCCCAGAGGCCCCGGCTATTCCCTCTGAATGCTCTACCTTCTCAGAGAATAGTGAAGATCCTGGAGAGGGTCCCTCCAATCCATGCTCAGATACCAGCCAGAATCAACCTACTGTGGAATCAGAGATGGGTGCTGTGGCATCCCCTAGGCCTTCTTCATGGGAACACCAGGTTTCCTTTAGTGCCTCTAACCATGCCATGGATTATTCACTCCTTGTGAATAATGAAAGAAATCTTCAGACACTGGATTTTGAGGAACTTGGGGAAGAACTTCAAGCTTCTGACAAGTCAGTTCATCTAAATTCTATTGATGCTTCCATATTAGATGACAGTGAGGAGGATGAAGAACTTCCACGTTTCATTTTTCATTATGAGCCACGTTCATTTGAAACAGGAATGATAGTCTGGTTTAAATATCAAAAATATCCATTTTGGCCAGCAGTGGTAAAAAGCATCAGGCGAAAAGAGAGAAAAGCAAGTGTGCTTTTTGTTGAGGCAAATATGAATCCTGAAAAGAGAGGCATTAGAGTGCCTTTTAGAAGATTAAAGAAATTTGACTGTAAAGAGAAACAAGCACTAGTGGATAAAGCCAGGGAGGACTACAGTGAAAGTATTGACTGGTGCATCTCGCTGATTTGTGACTACAGAGTTAGACTAGGTTGTGGTTCTTTTGCAGGCTCTTTCCTTGAGTATTATGCTGCTGACATTAGTTATCCACTTAGGAAAGTAATCAAACAGGATACCTTCAGGAACTTATTTCCAAAGCTGCAAAATGAAAATCCTGTGGAATCAATGGTTGTGACTTCCCAGACCAAGAAAATGTCCTTCCAGAAAATTCTTCCAGACCGAATGAAGTCTGCTCGGGACCGAGCCAACAAGAACCTAGTGGACTTCATTGTGAATGCAAAGGGAACAGAGAGCCATCTTTTAGCCATTTTAAAAGGCACGAAAGGGTCCAGGTGGCTGAAATCATTTTTGAATGCAAATAGGTTCACACCCTGTATTGAAACATACTTTGAGGATGAAGATCAGTTGGATGAGGTGGTGAAATATTTACAAGAAATCTACAAGCAAATAGATGAAAAAATGCTGACTCTGATAAGAGATGATAAAATTAAATTTATCCTGGAAGTTCTTCTGCCGGAAGCAATCATTTGTTCAATTTCTGCTGTTGATGGATTAGATTACAAGGCAGCAGAAGCAAAGTATCTAAAAGGGCCATCTCTAGGATACAGGGAAAGAGAATTATTTGATGCAAAAATCATATTCGAAAAGAGACGGAAACCATTAACAAATGAAGCTCGTTAAATCTTCTGAGAGTCCAAACCGTAACAGGGAACTTCCATAGATGCTAGTTTAAAAAAAAATCTCTGAATGATTCTAACATATAAATATTTTCCAGAAATGGGAGACTTTGGGTGATGAGTTCACTTTTTCTTTGCAATCTCTAGGATCTATGACTATTGCTACATCTTCATTTCCTTTTCCTGTGCTTCTTCAAAGTCAAATTATTAACATATTTCAGCAGTTCTACTTTCCCATACATTTTTAGAATGCATAATTCCTAAATGATTTATAAGGGAAAGTGCTATTTTGTTTTTTGACATTTTTGTGTCTATGCTGTATAGTTAAATACAGTGTGCACAATCATTTTAATATTAAAGTTGCACTGGTATTAGATATTAAGCAAGATAATTAGAAAAAAGTTAAAAAGCATCAATTATATATTTTTGCTTAATTTTTATAAAATATTAGGTTTTCTCTTAAGATAGCTGAATTATTTTTCTTGCCATGCTTATTTATTTTTGGAAAAAAATATCTCTGAGATATAGAACCAAAGATAGAGATGCTTTGCTATATATTATAACTAACTACAATTGCTTTTGCAAGAAAACAATGTGGAATTCAAAAATAAAGTAAATGAATTACCAGCATGCAGTCTTTGTGTGTGTGAATAACATCTCAGCATGCAGAAAATAATTTTGGCAGCCTTTAACAGGATTGTCCATTCTACACTTCCCTGAAATTCCATGTATGGGAGTGTCTATTATTCAATAGCTGAATGGTTTCTTAAAACAGACAGGCTTTTGGCTGTCTTCATAACTAACATTGGCTGTATCTTAATATAGCCTTCTGACCACACGTGGAAGGCAGCTAGAATCATTGTATTCATGGTCTGGCTACTCTAGATGTATGAGTCCAGACTGACTGCTTAAGAGCCCATCTGGTTTGATATAAACTGTAGAAAATGCAAGCACTTTGTTCTGAGTCTTGTATCTCCAAATACATAGTCACTTGTTTCAAACCAAGCAATTTTTATCATCTGGCTTATTCATGCAGTAGTTCCAGTTGCTTTCAATAATATAAATTCCAACTGGTAAATCATTCCACACTACTAGAAAGAGTAGATGGACCAAAATCTGTGAATTTGGAAATGGGTCACAGAAAAAGTCTCTATTTGGCAAAATATGACAATTATCCCAATGTGTTTAAAAATACACAATTGAAAGTTAAAGCCTGAAGCCAATAAACTGTTTATTCTAACTTGAAACAAGACTTTAGTGAGAATAAATATTAAGAGAGCTATTTTATTTTAAAAGCTTGATGTAAAAATAAATGCTAAAGGCTCTACATGAACCTGTCTGCATTTTTCAGAGTGAGACAGCTGTCACTCTTGGGCTTTAGTTATGTGTTCACATGGCCACGTGTTTATGTAAAAGTTGCAGAAGTTTGATGTTTTGATTTTCCATAAAACTATTATATCTTTCACCTTGGATGTCCACTTCACCATACTTCAGATTGTACAGCTACATAAGTGGTGTTTCTGCATATATATATATATATATATATATATATATATATATATATATGATTTGTTTGGAATTTTTGCTTATTGTAGTTGTCATGATTTTAATGCTTGTTATACATTATCTTATAATTCTAAATAAATATTCACTTTCATGATTGATTTTGTGTTATTTTAAAAGAAAGCCTTCAAAACTGTGTAAGCTTCAGATTTCACAGAACCTTTTCTGGACCCTGTCTCCTGCCTGACAAAGACCAGACTCCTTGGGCATATAGCCTGTACCAATCCACATAGTTTCCTCATGATCCTCATGATTCTGAGGATCATTTGACAACAGACTATCACCACACTCTGTGTGGACCTTATACCCTGGGAAAACACACTCTGTTTACTCTATAATATTGTGTCTCTTTGATTCTGATATATTATCCAGCTTCTGTTTTCTCAGTGGAGCTAACTCTATCTCTTGGTTCTAATATTTTATTTACTACCTAATTCATTTATTTGTTCATTTATTCACACAATTGTGGGTCAAGAGAGCAAGCAATGTGTGGGTTAAAGCTCTGCTCTGAGAATTTAAGGTGGCAGATTTAAGGTGAGCCAGATGACAATCTAATTTCTAAAATGACTAAGATGCACTTCTTCATCATAATAATGAGAAATATTTCTTAACCTCATGGACTAACTGTATTTGAAAACCAAAGCCCGAGGATTCCCCATATTTGTGAGTGCCTGGGTGTCTGGTTTGGGGTAAAGGAGGGGCACCTAATTCCTCCTGGGATGTCATTTATATTGTGGCATATTTTGAAGTAAGGAAGATGTGCCTAAACATGCATTTATTCTCCTCTTTAAGTAAGTTGACATTTGGGGTGTGGAAATAGATGAGTTTGGCTTCCAACTCAGTGTGGATTCTGAGATCCCTTTCAGCCTGAGTGGTTGTTAGGGCAGGCTCTAAGATTGCCCTAAACTGGATCTGTAATCTAGGTTTGTGTGTCTAATGGGAATGCACAACCTGTTATTCACCCTAACACATTGGATTAAGAAGACCCTCATCTCCTCCAGTCATAAGGCAGACTGCTGAATATCAGACCCAGATTCTAATTGTAAGGTTGCAGAGCTGCATGGAAACTGCATTCACAACAGTTACAGATCTCTATATCAATATAAGTATCCTAATAAAGAAGGAGTAGAACTCTGAGACCTGGAATAGTGATGAGTGTGGGAATCTTGAATACCTATAATCCTCTGTACACTCAGCCTGGTAAAAGCAGCCCCCTAACCCTTACTATTGGAGAGCAACCTCCCTGTTCCTAGAGACAAGGCAATAGCCTCATCTAAGGCAGCTACCCCAAAAAGACATTGCTTGTCTTTCTCAACACCCAACACTGATATTTTTCATTGCTTCCAACTCATGACAAGGGCAAGGTATCATCACAGCACAAGGAACAAAATACAGTCTCTGTTTAGGTGGAAAATCCAGAAAGAACTATAGGAACTGGCTAATGTGTACTAATATGAACAGGGATAATATACATTGGAATGGATTTTGAGGACTCACTGACATGAGTCATAGGAGTACAAACCTATGACTCAGGGTTCAATGACCTGGAGCTGCCTTCATATGCTGCTTGGGTGGCATTTTTAAGCTTGGACAACAGGCTACAGTAAATGAGATGGAGTATTAGAACTTCCTTGCCAGAGTACTGAGGAATTGGTGAGAAGGTCAAAGGGAGTGAAGGTATTAGAAATAATTTATTGCATGAGACGAGGACCTATCTCTAAACTACTTTCCCTAGGAGGGCAGAGAAAACACTACAATAATAAAGACTGTGCTGGTGAGGGGGAACACTTGACATTTTTGAGAAACTCAATGTTGGATCTCCTCTGCAAGCCATGATTGGAACTAAACTATGTTGCAATGGAGACGATAAGATTCCAGAATGTCAGAGCCCAGGTAGCAGCACAAAACCTCAGGAGCAAGTTGGGTATAATTACCATAATGCGAAGCAAGGTCGGAGTGGAGTCCAACTAGTTTGACTGACAGAAATACGTGGCAATGCCTTGTAGATAGTATTCCAGGGCTAGAGTATGAACAGCTCACTTCTTTTGTACAAAAAGAAAAACATGAGACTTGGCAAGTCAAAGTCTGATGTTAGCAGCTGCAGTGGAAAATTGTGGTCCCCCACCAAGTTTTCAGATCTGCAGTGCAAGTTGTTCTGCTACTCAGGCCATATGACTCAGCATATCTGATAATGCTTACAGCATCTGTGATGGATAAGGATGCACTATCTATCTAAGTCATTCTAAGCCGCAATATGGGAGTTGCAACACAGAATCCTGGGGTTCTGAACAAAAGCCATACCTCCTATGTCAGTAAGCTACTTGCCAATTAAAACATAGCTCCTTATATGCTATTGAGGTTAGTATATATGGAGTGCCTAACCAAGAGTTAACAAGTGACTATACGACAGGAGCTGCCCACCACAAGCTGTACGTTATAAGATTCACCAAGCGATAAAGTCTGGCAGGCTCAGTAGCAGTCCACCCACGATGGAAATGCTCCAGGATCCAGCCTGAGAAAGCACAAATAAACTGACTGATTGCACAAACCCCCATGCCTTTGACCACTGTTACAATGATGCCCCTCGTGAGGCAGGGGGTGATCTATGACCAACTAATGGAAGAGGAAATTATCAAGACTGGTGCACAGATGTGTGAGCATTAAATTTTTTTTTTCTTGTAAGTCAGCTATACTTTAATTTTTAAAAGTGTAAAAATAAATAAATAAATAAATACTAGAGTCAACAGTAATCAAGTGAATAATACTCCACTTGTATTTCATAAAGAATAACCTTTCGCAAAATTAAGTGATGTATACTTCTTTTTTTTTTTTTGGAAATAAATATTTATTGTTTTGGCAAGGTTGGTGAAAAGGGAAGTAACCTGATCAGAACAAAGTTTTAGCAAAATTAACCACAGCATACGTCATGTCAGGAGGGCAGATCAAGAACATATGCCCATTTTTTTTTTCAGCCCAGATCCCTCTGAGCATTAAATATTAATGGTGGCTATAAACGGACTGCCACCACACTTCAGCTTCAGTTAGAGTAGCCCTAAAGAATAATGTTGAAGGGTAAAACTTCCAGTTGGCAGACCTGTGAGCATTACACCAGGTTCTTCACTTTGTATAGAGGGAGTAGTAGCTTGAGGTGGTCTCCTGGACTGTGGTGAATGATTTGGCTGGTATGTCAAGATCTTGGAAGAAGAATGATTGGAAATTGAAGATAAGGAAGTCTGGATATGAGGCATGTGGTTAGAACTATGAGAATGGAAACAAAGCATATGTGTCTCTGTGCCTCATATTAATGGCCATCCAAGGAACTGACTGTAGAGAAGGCACTTAACAACCAAGTGGATCTGATGACTCATGTGGATGTCAAACAGCTTCTCTCCTCAGTCATCATGGTTCTGGCACAATGAATCCATGAATTGTCCTGATGGCAGGGATGGAGCCTAAGCTTGTGTTCAACAGCACTGGTTCTCTCTCTCCAGGGATGATCAAGCTACTCCCACTTCTGAATGTATAATTCCCCAAGAGCAACATCTGATGCTGGGCACTCAATTCTGTCCCTTCCTTCAAGGATATCATCCAGCTACCTCATTCTACATTGAATGCACTGCACCCATTCTATCTTAGAGGTGGTAGTTAAAATCACAAAAATGGATGCCGACTTTGGACCCATAGGGTCAAGCACCACTTGCCTGTAGTGATGTGCAGTTTCATAACACATCCTTGTTTGACTTTTCTTCCTTGCTTCACCACACGTTTTTCTTACTCTGACTCATTAGAATCTCTTGCCAAATGAGCTACTCAAATGGAAACTCTTGTATCACACTCTCTTTTGTGGACACTCAAGCTAAGATAACCAGCAATAATTATGTATATATTTTATAAAATATAAATAGGCATCACCAAATCAAAAATGTATTAAAGATTTTAAACTTATTCATGTATGAAAGCTATTAAAAATCAGTAATTTCCAGTTCTGGATAAGACAGAGTCCAACATTTCCCCCTATCCCTTTTGCCAGAATCAACAACTTAAGTTTTCACCTTAGAAAACCAGAGAAAGAAGAGCACATTAGATCCAAAACAAGTAGAAGAAAGAAAGTAAATATTGGAGCAGAAATCAAAAAAACTGAAAAGAGGGAAACAATAGAGTAAATCAATGAAACCTAACTCTTAGCTAGGATAACCAAGAAAAAGAGAGAAGACACAAATAACCAATATCAGGAATGAAAGAGGGGACATCACTACTGATCCCATGGATGTTAAAAGGATAATAAAATACTATCAATAACTCTATAAACACAAATTAAATAACTTAGATGAAATGGGCCAATTCCTCAAATTTAAAGGAAATTATTTTATTTTATTTCATTTCTTTTAAGTGTACTTAATATTTTAAAATGGAGTTCACATTCTTTTTTTTTTTTTACATAAAAAGTCACTGGTGTCAGATATTGGGCAATAACAATTTTTAAAATTTAATGTATATTTTTCCAGAAATATAAATCAATTTTTTTTTTGCTTCATTGGTATAAACTGTTGGATTTCCTTTTAAGATAATTCCTGAATTTCCCCTATTATGCCTATTTATTTTTTGAAAAATAGCTTTGAGACATCAAACCAATGACAGATAATATCTTATATATTATCACTAACTTCAATTGGTTTTGCCAGAAAACAACCTGCATTTAAAAAATAAAGTTAATGCAGTCTATTATGTGTGTGAATGAAATCTCAGCATGCAATAAATCATTTTGGCAGCCTTGAGGAAGATTCTTCACTATACACTTCCCTGAAATTTCATTTATGGGAGTATCAATTCTTCAATGGCTGGATGGCTTCTTAAAACAGACAGGTTTTTGGTTGTCTTCCTAACTGATAGTGACTGGATCCTCTTAATATAGCCATCTGACAACATGTAGAAGGCAGCTAGAGTCATTGTATTCATGATCTGGCTAATCTATGAGTATGAGTCCAGGCTGACTGCTTAAGAGCCCATCTAGTTTGGTATAAACTGTAGGAAATGTAAGCACTTTGGTCTGACTCCTGTATCTCTAAATACATAGTCATTTGTCATAAGCCAAGAAAGCTTTATCATCTGGCTTATTCATAGAGTAGCTCATAAGTTTTAGTAATATAAATGCTGACCGGCAAGTCATTCCAGGCTGCTAGAAGGAGTAAATGAGCCAGGATCTAGGAGTTTGGAAATGTATTACATAAAAAGGCCTCCACTTAGGTAAATATGACAATTACCTGAATATGGTTAAATACAGGCATACCTCAGAGATGTTGCGGGTTCAGTGCCAAACCACCTCAATAAAGCAAATATTTCACTAAAGGGAGTCACATGAATTTTTTGGTTTCCCAGGGCATATAAAAGTTATATTTACACTACACTGTAGTCTGTTAAGTGTGCAATAGTATTGTATCTAAAAAAAGTAAATGCCTTAACTTTAAAATATTTTACTGCTATAAAATTCAAACCATCATCTGAGCCTTCAATGAGTCATAGTCTTTTTGCTGGTGGAAGGTCTTGCCTCAATACTGATGGCTTTTGATTGATCAGGGTGGTGGTTACTGAAGGTTGGGGTGACTGTGGCAGTTTCTTAGAATAAGAACAATGAAATTTGCCACACTGATTGACTTCCTTTCAAGAACAATTTCTCACTGCACATCTCCATCAGAGCTCTTGAGTGACCAGGTACATTGTCGTTGGGCAGTAATATTTTGAAAGGAATCTTTTTTTCTTAGCAGTAGGTCCCCAACAATGGACATAACATATTCAGTAAACCATGTTGTAAACAGATGTGCTGTCATTCAGTCTTTGTTGCTCCATTTATAGAGCACAGAGTAGATTTAGCGTAATTCTTAAGGGCCCTAGGATTTTCAGAATGGTAAATGGGCGTTGACTTCAACTTAAAGTCACCAGCTGTATTAGCTCCTAACAAGAGAGTCAGCCTGTGCTTTGAAGCTTTGAAGCCAGGTATTGACTTCTCTCTAGCTATGAAAGTCTCAGATGGCATCTTCTTCCAATATGAGACTGTTTCATCTACATTGAAAATTGTTGTTTTGTGTAGCCACCTTCATTAATTTTCTTAGCTAGATGGTCTGGATAACTTGCTGCAGCTTCTACATCAGCACTTGCTGCTTCACCTTGTGCTTTGATGTTATTAAGATGGTTTCTTTCCTTAAACCTCATGAACCAACCTCTGCTAGCTTTAAACTTTTCTTCTGCAGCTTCCTCACCTCACTCAGCCTTCATAGAATTGAAGAGAGTTAGGGCCTTGCTCTGGATTAGGCTTTGGCTTAAGGGAATGTTGTGGTTGTTTTGATCTTCCACCCAGACCACTGAAACTTTCTCCATACCAGCAATAAGGCTGTTTCCCTTGCTTATCATTCGTGTGTTCACTGGAGCAGCACTTTTAATTTCCTTCAAAAACGTTTCCTTTGCATTCACAACTTGGCTAACTGTTTGGCGCCAGAGGCCTAGCTTTCAGCCTATCTCGGCTTTCAACACACACCTTCCTCACTAAGCTTAATCATTTCTAACTTTTGATTTCAAGTGAGAGACAAGTGACTTTTCACTTGAACACTTAGAGGCCATTGTAGAATTATTGATTAGCCTAATTTCAAATTGTTGTGTCTCAGAGAATAGGGAGGCTTGAGGAGAGGGACAGAGATGGAGGAATGACCAGTTGGTGAAGCAGTGAGAATACACACATTTATTAAGATTGCCATCTTATATGCGTGTAGTTCATGGAGTCCCAAAACAATTACATTAGTAACATCAGAGATCACTGATCACAGATCACCAAAACAAATACAATAATAATGAAAATGTTTGAAATACTGCGAGAATTATCAGAATTAACACAGAGACACAAAGTGAGCAAATGCTGCTGGAAAAATGGTGCCAATAGACTTGCTTGACTCAGGGTTGCCACAAACCTTCAATTTGTAAAAAACACAATATAATATTCCATTTGCAGCAACATGGATGGACCGAGAGAATATTATTCTTAGTAAAATAAGCCAGACAGAGAAAGACAAATACTATATGGTATGATTTTTATATGCAATCTAAAAAATAATACAAATGAATGTGTATGCAAAACAGAAACAGCCTGTGAGTCTGTTTCTGTCACAGAACACAAACTAGTGGTTATCAAAGGGGAGAGGGAGGGACAAATGAGGGGTATGGGATTAACAGATACAAACTACTATACATAAAATAGATAAGTAACAAGGATTTACTGTACAGCACAGGGAATTATACCCAGTATCTTGTAATAACCTATAATGGGATATAATCTGCAAAAAAAAAAAAAAAAAAAACTCGAATCACTTTGCTATACACCTGAAACTAACGATATTTTAAATCAACTATACTTCAATTTAAAAAATGCAATATCTGTGAAGCACAATAAAGTGAAATACAATAAAATGAAGTATGCTTCCATACATGATTAAAAGTTAAAATCTGAAGCCAATTAACTGTTTATCTTAACTTGAAACATGACTTTTTAAAAAATAAATGTTAGAAAAACTATTTTATTTTAAGAACTTGATGTGAAAATAAATACTAAGGACTTAACCTAGACCTGACTGCAGTTTTGATCCTTATGGTAGGTCAACTGCACCTCACATGTGATGTCATTTACATATTTTTTCACAGTAATTACTATTGTAGCTGAATTTATGGGAAGAATGAGACCCACTTTCTTGATTTCTCTCTAGCTTTATAGAATCTCCTTTAATAAAAATTATATTGCATTTCCTATTCAATGGGTGATTATCCATTTTCCTTCTACTTCATAAGTTAATGTTTTAAGAGGAAGACAGATGTTCAGGTAAAATAGTTGCAAATAAAAATTGTAATATGTTATACACATTTTCATTGTTGATTTCAATGTGTGATGTAGAATTTTTAAAAAATATTTATTAAGTGGCCTGCTGAAATTGTGGAGTAGAGAAGTCCAAGGATCTTTCAATCCACTGAAGCAACAAATAAGCTTCATAAAACTGTCAAAATCAATTTTTTTGAAACTCCGGAATCTAATCAAACACATTCAACAGCAACCAAAATGTCCACTGACGGATGAAGGGATATAATGTCCACTGACAGATGAACGACTAAACAAAGTATGGTATATACATACAATGGGCTATTATTCAGCCTTAAAATGGAAGGAAATCCTATCACACCTTACCACATAGATGAACCTTGAGGATACTATGCTAAGTGAAATAAGCCAGTCACAAAAAGACAAATACTGTATGATTCCACTTCCATTAGGTATTTAAAATAGTCAAATTCATAGAAACATAAGTAGAATGGGAGTTACCAGTAGCTAGGGGAGGATGGAAAGGGGAATCACTATTTAACAGATATAGAGTTTAAGTTCGGCAAGATAAAAAGTTCTGGAGATCTGTTTCACAACGATATGAATATACTTATGCGTGCTGAACTATACAAGTACAGATAGTTATGATGGTAAATTTTATGTTATGTGGCTTTTTTAACCACAGTTTTAAAAACGCAACAACCTGGGGAGTCCTTAAAGAAGAAAGAAGCTGATAATTGTTGCTAACAGAGTGTCAAGGCATTTTTATTTACCTGCTTATCATCTGCCACTCGCCAGCTCAGAGATGCCCATGTGGATGATAGCCCACATGCCTGGAATGGCTTGTTAGTGCCAGAGGAGCAACATGAACCTTGTTTTCAAAGAAATGTGATTGTGTGTTGTGACCTGTCCGGCAGCTCCCTGAGGAGAGCTGTTCATGGACTTCTCTTTGTTTTGCATCCCTCAAAACGTTCTCAAGGTTTGAGTAGCCTCCCTGGAGGTATATGTCAAAAGCCTGTAAAGGAACATACAAGCCACCATCTGGAGCAAGGAGTAACAGACACGGCAAGAAGCAGACAAACTGAAAAGCCTTGCAAGGAAGAAGCTGGGGAAGGAGACACATGGAGGATTAAGGGTTTTGAAATGCTTTTGTTTATATTGGGGACTCTCAAAGGACACATGCATACCCAAGAATAGATGCATAGTTACAAAAGACCTGAGAAGGCCCGAGTTTTAACCTCTGCTGACCTTAAGGTTCAATGTAAGCAGGAAGTGAAACCGAAGGCTGAGTTCTTAATGGCCTGGCTAAGCACTGAAAGCGTGCCCCAACTCAGAGTCAATGCACAAAAAACAGGAGAGGTTTTCTTGTTTGTTTGTTTGTTTGTTTGTTTTTGCTCCTTTCCTCCTCCTCCTCCTTTCCCCCCTCCTCTTCCTCCTCCCCACTGTCTTCCTCCTCCTTTCCCCCCTCCTCCTCCTCTTCCTTCTTCTTCTTCTTTTACTTTCTCTTTTTCTATTGACTCCAGGCTTTTAAGGAAATCTCTGTCAAATCAGTAGCTGGCCACTAGGCTAACAGAACAGAGACTTCAGTGACTACACACAACAAAGAATACAATCTTTGCAAAAATAGAAAAATTAGAAAAGTAACTAAGCAAAAAACTACAGTATACAACAGCAGAAAAAATAAAATAAACCTGAGGAGAGTAACCGAAGGAGAGTTGGTTGTGTATACTAATACTAGCTTTTTAAAAATTAAAAGATACAAAGAAGGACATTATATATTGGTAAAAGGGTCAGGTAATCAAGACTATATAACAATTAAAAACATATAAGAACAGTATGGAGGTTCCTTAAAAAAACTAAAAATAAAACTACCATATGACCCAGCAATCCCACTACTGGGCATATACCCTGAGAAAACCATAATTCAAAAAGAGTCATGTACCACAATGTTCATTGCAGCTCTATTTACAATAGCCAGGACATGGAAGCAACCTAAGTGTCCATCGACAGATGAATGGATAAAGAAGATGTGGTACATATATACAATGGAATATTACTCAGACATAAAAAGGAATGAAATTGGGTCATTTGTAGAGATGTGGATGGACCTAGAGACTGTCATACAGAGTGAAGTAAGTCAGAAAGAGAAAAACAAATATCATATATTAATGCACATATGTGGAATCTTAAAAATGGTATAGATGATCTCATTTGCAAAGCAGAAATAGAGACACAGACGTAGAGAACAAACGTATGGATACCAAGGGGGAAGGTGGGGTAGGATGAACTGGGAGATGGGGATTGACAAATATACACTATTGATACTATGTATAAAATAGATAACTAATAAGAACCTACTGTATAGCACAGGGAACTATACTCAGTGCTCTGTGGTGACCTAAATGGGAAGGAAATTGAAAAAAGAGGGGATATATGTATACATATAGCTGATTCACTTTGCTGTACAGTAGAAACTAACACATTGTAAAGCAACTGTACTCCAATAAAATTTTTTTTAAATCACCAAATTATGGAATTACATTTGACTGTTAAAAATAACTTATATTAATTACATTCAAAGTTAATTATATTAAACTAAATAAAATTAATTATATTTTAAATTTTTTAAAAATAAAAACATATACACAGGTAACAACAAAACCCCAAAATATATGAAGCAAAAATTGATAGAATTTAAGGGAGAAATATTTTCTACAATAATAGATGTAGTGTTCTATAACCCACTTACAATAATGGATAGAATTACAGAAATGATCAGTAAAGAAATAGAGAACTTGAACAACACTGTAAACCAATTGAACATAAAATATATGTACAGAACACTTCACCATACAACAGCAGAACACACATTCATCTCAAGTGCACATGGATCCAGGATAAACCATATGTTAGACAAAACAAGACTCAATAAATGTAAAAAGATTGATTGAAATCATACAAAGTATATTTTCTGACCACAAAAGAATATAACTAGAAATCTATATCATAACTAAAACTTGAAAATTCACAAATATGTGGAAATTATACAACACACACTTAAACAACCACTGGATTAAAGCAGAAAACACAAGAGAAATTTAAAAGTAACTTGAGATGAATGAAAATAAAAGCAAAATATATCAAAATTATGGGATGCAACACATGCAGGACTCAAAGAGAAAATTATGATCATAATTGCCTATTATAAAAAAAGGTATCAAATCAATAACCTAACATCGTATCTTAAAGAACCATAAATAAAAAAGCAAACTAAATGCAAGGCTAGCAAAAGAAAGAAAATAATAAAGCTTACAGCAGAGGTATAAAAATACAGAATAGAAAAACAGTAGAGGGACTTCTCTGGTGGTCCAGTGGCTAAGACCCTGTGCTCCCAGTGCAGGGGCCCAGGTTCGATCCCTGGTCAGGGAACTAGATCCCACATGCCACAACTAAGAGTTCGCATGCTGCAACTGAGTTCACACACCGCAACTAAGAGTTCACATGCCGCAACTAAAGATCCTGCATGCCGCAACGAAAAAGATCCCGCATGCCACAACGAAGATCCCATGTGCCGCAACTAAGACCCAACATAACCAAATAAATAAATAAATATTTTAAAAAAGAAAAACAGTAGAAAGAATCAACAAAACCAAAATTGGTTCTTTGAAAAGATCAACAGAATTGAGAAATTTTTATGTAGACTAAGAAAAACAGAAGATAAAAATTGCTAAAACCAGAAATAAAAGTGAGTACATTACTACTCAACTTACAGAAATCAGAAGGATAATAAGAATGCTATGAATGACAGGATATCAACAAATTGTGTGTTATATGAAATGGACAAATTCCTAGAAATAAACAAACTATCAAAACTGATTCAGGAAAAAATAGAAAATATGAATAGTTCTATAATAAATAAGGATATTAAATAAGTAATCAAAAACTTCTCAAGTAAGAAAAGCCGTTGACCAGTCTTCACTGGTGAATTCTACCAAACTTTTAAAGAAGAATGGACATTTATCCTTCTCAGAATCTTTGAAAAAACAGAGGGGGGAATTCTTCCTTACTCATTTTGTGAGGCCAGCATTACCCTGTTCCTAAAGCCAGACAAAAACAACATGAAAACTACAGACTAATATCCCCCATGAATATAGATGCAAAAATCCTCAACAAAATACTAGCAAACTGAATACAACAGCAGATTTAAAAGATCAGATACTATGACTAAGTGGAATTTTTCCTAGGAATTCAAGGGCAGTTCATCATACAAAAATCAAACAATGTAATACATCATCTTAATAGAATAAAGGAAAAACCCCACATGATCACTTCTACTGATGTAGAAAGAAACATTAACAATTTCCAACACCCTTTCATGATTAAAACCCTCAGCAATCTCAGAATAGTAAAGAACTTCCTCAACCTGATAAAGGGCATCTAAGAAAAATCCACACCCAATATACATACTGAAGAAAGACTGAAAACTTTCCCCTGAGATCAGAAGCCAGACAAGAATGCCTGCTTTCACCACTTCTTTGAAATATTATGCTGGAAGTTCTAGCCAGAGTAATTACTCAAGAAAAAGGAAAATAATGGGGCATTCTCTTAGTTACTCTGGGCCTTTTGCCTCTCCCTATTAATTTTAGAATCAGGGTTTTTTTAAATCCATAATATAATTTGCTGGAATTTTGAGTGGGATTGTGTTGAATCTATAGATCAAGTAGGGAAGAACTGACATCTTAACAATATTGTTTTCCTACTCATGTATATGAAATATTTATTTATTTAGATCTTTTATTACTTCTGTAATAAAAAGTAATGAAAGAATTTTGTAACTTCCTCATACAGATCTTGTACATATTTTATAAAATTTCTGCCTAGGTATTTAGGTTTTTGTACTAATGTAAATGGTGTTGTGTTTTTAATTTAAATTTCCAACTGTTCATTGCTGATATACAGGAAAGCAATTGACTTCCATATATTATCCTTGTATCCTGCAACCTTGCATAAATGTTTACTAGTTCCAGGACATTTTTGTTGACACCTTTGGGATTTCCTTCATTGATAATGATATCATCTATGAACAAAGAGAGCTTTATTTCTTCCTTTCCAAACTGTATTCCTTTTATTTCCTTTCATTGTCTAATTGCATTAAATAGGACTCTCAGTACAATACTGAATAGGAGTAGTGAAACTGGCCATCTTGCCTTGTTTCTGAACTTGAGGAAAGCATCTAGTTTCTCACCATTAAGTGTTTTGTTAGTTGTAGGCTTTTTTGTAGATACTGTTTATCAAGTTTTGGAAGTTCCCCTCTATTTCTAGCTTGTTCAGAGTTTTTATCATGAATCTGTGTTGGATTTTATCAAAAGCTTTTTCTGCATCTATTGATATAATCATGTGATTTTTCTTCTTTAGCCTGTTGATGTGATGAATTACATGAATTGATTTTTGAATAATAAACTAGCCCTTGTATACCTGTAATAAATCTCTCTTAGTCATGATGTATTGCTTTTTTTATACATTGCTGGATTCAGTTGGCTAGGATTTTGTTGCAGATTTTTGCATCCATGTTCATGAGAGGTATTGTTCTAGAGTTTTCCCTTTTTTTGTAATGTCTTTATCTGATTTTGGTGTGAAGGAGATGCTGGACTTCTTCAGGAGCAGTTCTACTGTCTTCTTCTAGTGTATGGATGATGCGTTCTTGTGCTTTTGTTTGTCTCTTAATTTTTTTTGTAAACTGAGAATTTTGAATATTACAATTGGTGCACTCAGTAAATAAGATTCTCCTACCTCTCCCAAGTTTATTGTTGTAGTCTTTGTAGTAGTCGTTGTTTGTTTGTTTAGTGACTTCTGTACTAATTTTGTAAAGTCTGAATTCCTTCTCATGTCTAGACATTGAAATCTCTTTTTTCTTCCACTTGCTTAGTGGTCAGCTAGCGATTTGACAAAGATTCCCTTAAAGGCCTGGAATTTTTAAAATCCCAGTTTTTGCAGACAGGGCCTTTGTGTATGTTGAGGCATGTCTTCAACACTGAGCCTGTCAGTTTGTAACTCTGCCTTTTGTCCTTTTTTTGCTTGCAGAGCATAGAAGTCAGCCAGAGATGAGAGCTTATAGCCTTCTCAGGTCTTTTCTAAGTATACACTCTACCCTGGGCTTGTAAGAGGCTTTCTATATTTTCAGGAATATGTCATAGTTTTCCTAGCCCTCATTTCCCAAATGTCTCATTCCCAGACTTTCCTAGGCATTTTGGTGAGTCTATTAATTGTCCCAACTGTAATCCATTACCCTGGGCAGCAGCAACTGATTTGACTTTAAGTGTTTTCAAAAAATGTACCCAGCAACCACCACAGGGCTGGGAGAGTTAGGTGTGATAAGAGCAAGCCTTTAAACCAGTACTCCAGGGATGCACGAGACAGACCAAAACAATCCAAACAGACCAAAACAACCACCTTTCTTTTACAATAAGGTCCCTATTATCTTTCTAGTGCAGCTACCCATACGGAGAATGCAGCCTGTTGTCTTCAATGCCACCACCAAACTGGGGAGAGGGGAATGGAACCAGGGTAATTTAAAACGTCACAAAAATCTCTTATCAAGTTTCAGCCTTTTTTCCTTGATACTTTCCCTGGTTGCTGCAAGCTTTTGGTCAGTGTCCAGAGTTCTTAAAAAGTTGATTCAGATAGGTTTTTCCCCCAGTTTATTCATTGCTTTTGTGGAGGACAGAATTTTCTTGTTATCTACTACTCCATTTTTGTTCAATTCTGTTTTTTAAACTTTTTTTAAAATTACACTCTTGTGAAATAACTGTATATTCACAAGCAGTTATAATAAATTATACAAGAGACCCTTTTTACGTTTTGTTGTCCAATTTGCCTCATTGGTAACACTTTGCAAAAGTATAGCATAATATCACAACAAAGCTATTTATATTGACACAATCCACCAACCTTACTTAGATTTCCTCAGTTTTACTTGAGCTTCTGTATGTGTATTTAATTATATACATCTTTTTCCCTGAGTAGGTTTGTGTATTCACCACCACAGTCAAAATACTGAACAGTTCCAACACCATGAGGATCTCTTTTGTTGCTCTTTCATAAACTTACTTACCTCCCTCTCCTCCTTCACCCATCCCTAACCAGTGGCAAACACTAATCTATCCTCCGTTTCTCAAATATTATTTCAAAAATGTTATGTAAATGAAATAATAAGATTTATAACCTTTTGGGTTTGTCTTTTTTCACTCACCATAATTTCCTGGAGTTTCATTCAAGTTGTTGTGTGTATAGCTTATTCATCTTTATTGCTGAGTAGTATTCCACAGTATGACTGTAATATAAAGAAATTATAGTTTCTTTAACCACTTACCCTTTGAAGGATAACTGAGTTGTTTTCATTTTAGACTATTACAAATAAAGCTGCTGTGAACATTTGTGTGAATATTTTTTATAAAAATGAATCTTCATTTCTCTGAGGAAAATCCCTAAGAGTGCAGTTGCTGAGTCCTATGGTAATTGCATGCTCAGCTTTATAAGAACTTGCCAAACAATTCTCCAGAACAGTGTATATCATTTTAACTTTCCACCAGCAATATATGTGTGATCCCATTTCTCTGCATCCGCACCAATGTTTGGCATTGCCCCCTCTCTCTTTATTTTTTTCTTTTTTGGCCACACCATGCTGCTTATGGGATCTTAGTTCCCTGACCAAAGATTGCACCCGTGCCCTGGCAGTGAGAGCACTGAGTCCTAACCACTGGACTGCCAGGGAATTCCTGCCACTCTCTTTTATTTTAGCCCTTCAAATAAGTATGTAGTGATATCTCATTGTGGTTTTAATTTGCATTTCTCCAATGGTTAAATATATTGAATATCTTTTCATGTGTTTGTTTTCCATCTGTATAGTCTGTTTGGTAAAATGTCTGCTCATGTCTTTGGCCTACTTTCTAGCTTCTATTTACTATTGAGTTTTGAGAGTTCTCTAATATAATCTGAACGCTAGTCCTTTGTAGGATGTGTACTGTGCAAATATTTGTCCAGTTTGTAGCTTTTCTTTTCATCCTCTTCACATGGACTTTCAAGAGCAAAAGCTTTCAATTTCAATGAGGTCTAATTGATCAAGTTTTCCTTTTTTTCATTGTGCTTTTAGTATAAGAACTAAGAACTCTGCTTAGCCTTATTTCCCAAAGATTTTCCCTCATGCTTTATTTTTTTCCAGAAATTTTATAGTTTTATGTTTTACATTTAAAGCTGTGCTCCATTTTGAGTTAAGTTTTTTAACAGGTATGATGTTTAGGTCACAGTTTATTTATTTTTGGATGTCCAATTGCTCCACACCATTTGTTGAAAAGCCTATCCCTCCTCTACTGGATTGTTTTTACAACTTGGTCAAAAATCAATTGAGCATAGTTGTATGAGTCTATTTCTGGATTGTCTATTCTTTTCCCTTGAACTATGTATGTATCTCTGCACCAGTACAACAATATCTTCCTTATGGTATAGATATAGATATAGATACACACAACATTGGATAGAGTGGTGTTATTCTTCTTCTACAAAATTGTTTTGGCTATACTAAATCCTGTGCCTTTATATATACAATTTTGAATAAGGTTGTCTATGTCTACAAAAGACTACTGAGATTTTTATAGGAATTGCAACAAGCCTATAAATAAATTCACATCTTTACTATATTGAGTCATCCAATCCATGAATACAGTATGCCTCTCCACTTATGTAGGTCTTTTATTTCTTTCCTCAGCATTTTGTAATTATCAGCATACAGAACCTGTACGTGTTTTGATAAGTGTATACCTAAGTATTTCAACTTATTTGCAATTATAGTAAATTATGTTTTTTTCAATTTTGGTTTCTGCATGTCCATTGTCAGCAAATAGAAATACAATTGATATTTGCATGTTGATAGTTTATTCTGTGACCTTACTGAACTAACATTTGTTCTAAGCAGATTTCGTAGGCCTATACAATTCCTTTGCATGAATATGTGGTAGCAGCTATTATGGCATATAATAAAAATGTACACTCATGAAAGAATCTGGAAACTATGTCACTAAACAAAACCTACATGTACTAAGTATCATCATATGAGAAACATGGAGTAGAAGTGGAAATTAAGAGGACAGAAATATACTTAATAGTAAAGATAGGCACTTCAGGCAAGAATTTGTCATTGGGGCTGCCAATCATTGCAAATTTCAAAACTTAGAAGATAGCAATGTCTCAAGTGACACTTCTGATAGAGGAGTCAGTATTCATGAGTGGGATTTTCCCCACTCATCCATAGATGTTTAAATAATATGGTTCCATGTTGACCTCTTTTTTTCCATATTGACCTCTTAAAAGGAGATTTCTCTCACTGAATTTAAAATTAGGCTTTCTCATCTAAACAAGTTGCATAAATGATTGGCAATACTGAAGCTAAGATTGTGTCCATGTACCCTCATTTCATCAAACACCATTCAATTGTTGCTATGGTCTTTGGCAACACCATGTACTGTGTTCTGGGAACATAATTTTCCATGGCATAATTGCCTTAAAAATCTGGAAGTTGTTTGTTTTCTACTTGTATTTATGATGAGCTTCTTAGAATGCCAGCTTCAGGACCATCTTCAGAGGGATTTTTTGACTCCTTTATTTCTGCTTCATATCTTAGGGCCTGGCACATAAGAGATACCCTCAAAACATTTGTTAAATAAATTAAATGAAGGAGTGATATGGAAATCAAATCTCTTGATACCTGCTGTTTATTTGTATTTTTTTAAAAAGTGAAGCTCATGAGAAACCGTGATTCAACTCCTGTGATTTCTGAGGCTTTAAAATACTTTACCAACAGAGAGGTATTAGTCAAAGGGTACAAACAGTTATGCAAGATGAATAAGTCCTAGAGACCTACTGTACAGCATAGTGCCTACAGTTAATAATATACTGAATACTTAAAAATTTTCTAAGAGGGTAGATCTTAAGTGTTTTTATCACAAAAATGATAGTAATAAATAAAGAGGACAGGAGAAAACTTTTGGAGGTGATGGATATGTTTATGACATAGATTTTGGTGACGTGACGTTTTCATGGTTGTATACTTATCTCCAAATTCAAGTTGTATACATCTAAAATGTACAGCTTTTTATGTCAATCATACCTCAATAAAGTGATTTTTTAAAAAGCACTATACTCATTCCAATGAAATACATCGGAGGATGTAGCTGTTGACATAAGCTCAGCATTATCCAGGCATCAGGAACGACTTTGGCCAAAATTAAATAGAAAAAATACATGGTGGAGGAGTTTAAGATCTTTGAGTTTTAATTTAATTTGACATAGGAGCAAAATAATTTTTATTAAATTCTTTGGAGTTTATTTATTTATGGGAAGTTCATAAAGGGAAAGGGGAACTTTTTATTCGTTTTCAAATTTGGAGCATCTCTACATTCTGGTCATTTTATTATTGGTATATCTAAATGTGATCTTATATTAGAACTTCTGATGAACTATATTGAACAACATAGACGGATGTAAGGGAAGATGGGAAATAGGAGAGGGAGTGAACTTAGAGTAGGAAACTAGGACTACAGAGAAAGCAAGACTATGTTTGTAAATGAATAATTTGCTGCTACAGGTGTGGGAAATCTTGCTAATGAGATCGTGGTAACCAGGTGGCTAGATGAAATCCACAAGGAATTGATGGTACTACTGACTGTAGTACCAGCAGCACAGGGCTCAATTGGCAAGTAAGAAAGTTTCAATATGGTGAGTAAAAAGACACCTCTAATAAAATCTGGTGATGGGATATGCAGCTACACACTTGGCTTACTTAAGTCTAATTAATGGTTAAGACATGTGAGTTAAAAGAACAAAGACCTTATGAAACATTGGGATGAAGGTGGGTCGAAGGTCCTCCATTTCCCTGGCTACTGGTTTCCCTGTTGAAGGACTTCACAGTAACACTCCTGATCTCTCTCCCTAAACTTCCCTCCCTTGGGGAGGATGAATGGTGAGCTTGGGAGAAGAAATTGTATGCCTGGATCAGTCCCTTCTTTTGTCATTGGATCTGACTGTCTACAATGAGGGTTCATTCTGGCTTTCTTTATGCTGTAAGTTAAAATGGATCCTTTCTGTGGTACTAGGAAATGATGAAGGCAGCAATTTTCTAGCAGTAACAGAGATTGGATAAGTAAACTTGTCTAGCTCAAGGGGGAATTATTTGCAAGCGTTTTGGTTAAATATCAGGAATAAAGCTAACATTTTGATGTCCACCTCTCTGTCACCCAAATCTTATTTTTCAATTGATTCTAATCTAGGGAACATAAAGAAGTACTTAACACATCTTCTATATTAACTTCAAAAGAAAAATAAAGCCATTCAAATCTCATGAGTTTTCCAGGATGACTTAATATAAATATAAATAATTAGCAGGAAGAGAAAATATTTCAAAGTTTCAAACTTAAAAATCACTGTACCATATATACACTACCAAATGTAAAATAGATAGCTAGTGGGAAGCAGCCACATAGCACAGGGAGATCAGCTCGGTGCTTTTGTGTCCACCTAGAGGGGTGGATAGGGAGGGTAGGAGGGAGACGCAGAGGGAGGATATGGGGATATATGTATATGTATAGCTGATTCACTTTGTTATACAGCAGAAACTAACACACCATTGTAAAGCAATTATACGCCAATAAAGATGTTTTAAAAATCCTAATATTAAAAAATAAGAAGAAAGAAAGAAAAAGAAGAAAGGAAGAAAGAAAGAAAGAAAGAAAAGAAAAAAAATCACTGTACCAGACACTGAGAATATATTCCTTTTTCTGTGAGATTTCTCTTGAAAGGCCTTTGTCACTTCTGTTCTTTGGTGAGCAATACAGAACGTGGGCTATAGTCCGAGATATTCTAATCCCAGAGTGTATTTCAAAAGCCATTATCTTCAGATATATTTATATATCATCTTTATATAAACCTGCCTTTGTATTAAAAGAAAACATTCAAATATATTTGGAATTTTAGGATAAAAGGAAATATTATACTAAATGAGAAGTTGAAAAAAAATCTTCCCTTAGAATTGGGAAGTTTGGGGTAAGTTATTGGCACAGACGGTACACAATGAGAAAACATTTTGCTTATCCAAATTGAGAGTCCAGCTGATAAGTATGTGATTGAACTACTTAGCATAGTAAAATGTAAGGATTTTTAAAAGAAGGGAGAGTTTTCTGGGCACATTTGTGAGAAACAGAATTCTTCCACTGCCTTATTGGGACATTTATGTACACAGGGCTTATTCATTGAACAATGGAGTATATTTTATACAGCTTTACTTTCTGGTGCTTCTGGCATCTAATGTAAGCTTCTGGGTTGATCAACATTTACATTTAGTCCTCTGAAGAAAAGGGAGTGGTTTGTAGGCTATGTGTGTGTTTGTGAGGTGAAAGTAGTGGTAGAAACATGAAAATGGGAGTGTTGTTTCTGGTTCCAGGTTACACAAAATAAGCACATCACCCATCTCTGCCACTGAATACAAATAAAACTTGAACAGAATGCATGGAGAAGCTACATGAGGACTCTGAAATGTAAATAGCAACGGGTAAGTTGGGAAAGGACAACCAAATTCAAAGTATCGTGGAACTGACAGTGGGTTTAACATATTTTTTTCTCTTTGAACTCCCTGCCTTGAATGTAATACACTCTGAAACCCAGAAGCGAGCACTGCAGTGTAGAAAGTGAGGGCTCCAGAGAGCTTAAAGAGTTGGAAAGGAAATGCCTAACATTCATAGAGATCATAGATATGCCCCTTTTTCTTTCTATCTTTGAAATACACTTCATATTACATACTTTTTTTCCAAAACGCATCATCAAATTAAACATAAAACCAAAAACTATAAAACATCTGAAAGAAAACATAGGGAAAAAAATCTTTGTGACCTTTGGGTAGGCAAAGATTTCTCAGATGTGACACCAAAAACATGATTCATAACAAAACTAATTGATAAACTAGACATTATCAAAGCTATTCTCCTTGGAAAACACTGTTAAGAGAGTGAAAAGAGAAGCTACAGAGAGAAAATATTTTCAAACCACACCTTGATAAAGGACACATATCCAGAATATACAAAAAATCTCGGAACTTAGTAAGAAAATAAACAACCCAACATAATATAAAATCACAAAACTCAATAATAAGATAATAAACAACAGACCATAAGATGGGAAAAGGATTTCAACAGACATATATATGGAATCTAAAAAAAAAAAAAAGGTCATGAAGAACCTAGGGGCAGGACGGGAATAAAGATGCAGACCTACTAGAGAGTGAACCTGAGGACACGGGGAGGGGGAAGGGTAAGTTGGGACAGAGTGAGAGAGTGGCATGGACATATATACACTACCAAATTTAAAATCGATAGCTAGTAAGAAGCAGCCGCATAGCACAGGGAGATCAGCTCGGTGCTTTGTGACCACCTAGAGGGGTAGGATAGGGAGGATGGGAGGGAGACGCAAGAGGGAGGAGATATGGGGATATAGGTATACGTATAGCTGATTCACTTTGTTATAAAGCAGAAACTAACACACCACTGTAAAGCAATTATACTCCAATAAAGATGTTTTTTTAAAAAAAAGGTATAGAAATAGCAAATTAGTACATCAAAAGATGTTTAACATCATTCATTATTAGGAAAATTTAAATTAAAGCCAAAATGAGTTAGCACCACACACCTATTAGAATGAATCAAATTTAAAATATTAACCACACTAAGTACTGGAAAGTTGTGGAGAAACTGGAACTGTCATACACTGCTGGTGGGAATATAAAATGGTACGGACACATTGAAAAACAGTTTGGTAGACCACAAATAACAAATGTTTCCAAGGATGTGGAGAAAAGAGAACCCTTGTACACTGTTGGTGGGAATGTAAATTGCTTGTAGCCACTGTGGAAAACAGTATGGCGGTTTCTCAAAAAACTAAAAATAGAACAGCTAACACAACATTAAAAAACAACCATACTCCAATAAAAATTAATTTTTAAAAAAACTAAAAATAGAACTACCATATGACCCAGCAATTCCAGTCCTGGGTATATATCTGAAAAAAACAAAAACACTAATTCAAAAACATACATGCACCCCAATGTTCATAGCAGCATTATTTACAATAGCCAAGATATGGAAGCAACCTAAGTGTTCATCAATAGATGAAGGGGTAAAGAAGATGTGGTATATATATATAATGGAATACTACTCAGCCATAAAAAAGAATGAAATTTTGCCATTTGCAGCAATGTGGATGGACTTGGAGGGGATTATGCTAAGTAAAATAAGTCAGACAAAGACAAATACTGTATAATATCACTTATATGTGGAATCTAAAAAAATACCACAAACTAGTGAATATAACAAAAAGCAAACAGGCTCACAGATATACATAACAAACTAGTGGTTACCAGTGGGGAGAGAGAAGGGGGGAGGGACAAGATAGTGGTAAGGGATTAAGAGGTACAAACTATTATGTATAAAATAAATAGCTACAAGGATATATTGTACAACACAGGGAATATAGCCAATATTTTATAATAACGATAAATGGAGTATAACCTATGAAAATATTGAATCACTATGTTGTACACCTGTAACTTACATAATATCATACATCAACTATATCTCAATAAAAAATAAAAATAAAGAGGAAGAAAGAACTCTAAGGGATTGGTGCTATGGAAAATGGTTGTCAGCTGGCTTTACTGTCCTCTGAGCCAGCTGAGTGGTGGATGGGGCATTTGCTTCCTACCTCCCATTTTTTGTTATTCCTCTATTACTTACAGCATATTTATACAGAAATCTATATGAAATGAATGGTTATGTATAAACACAAATGTTTTATTTTTGCCATAGGTGTTTTTGATATTTTTTTCATATATTTCTTTTCCTTTGATTTCAGCCTCTCCCAAAGGTTTCTAATTAGCCTCCTTTCTGATCACAGGGCTATCAATAAAAATGATTGTCTGAAAAAAAATGGTTTGGCAGTTTCTTAAAAAGTTAAACACATACCTACCATATGATCTAGGCATTCCACTCTTAGATATTTACCCCAAAGAAATGAAACTATATGTGCATAGAAAGATTAGTGCACAAATGTTCATAGCAATTTTATTTGAATTAGCCAAAAACCATAAACAGGAAAAATCCACATGTCCATTAAGAAGTAAATGAATATAGCAGCACTATTCACAATAGCTTAGACATGGAAATTACCTAAATGTCCATTGAAGATGAACGGACAAAGAAAATGTGGTACATATATACAATGGAATACTGCTCAGCCATAAAAAAGAATGAAATAATGCCATTTGCAGCAACATGGATGCAACTAGAGATTATCACACTAAGTGAAGTAAGTCAGAAAGAGAAAGACAAAACCATATGATATCACTTATATGTGGATTTATGTGAAACAGAAACAGTATCACAGACATAGAGAACAGACTGGTGGTTACCAAGGGTGAGGGGGTTGGGGGAGGGATAGAATGGGGTTAGCAGATGTAAGCTTTTATATATAGAATGGATAAACAACAAGGTCCTACTGTACAGCACAGAGAACTATATTCAATATCCTATGATAAACCATAATGTAAAAGAATATTTAAAAATGTATATATGTATAGCTGAAACACTTTGCTGTATAGCAGTAATTAACATAACATTGTAAATCAACTATACTTCAATTTAAAAAAGAAGTAAATGAATAAACTACAAACTGTAATATATCTATACCTATACCTATACCTATAACTATATCTACATCTATATCTCTATACCTATGTATATATCTCTATAGAAATATATCAGTAATGAAAATGAATTATTGATATATGCTACAACCTAGATGAATCTCAAAATAATTATTGTAGTGAAAGAGGAAAAGCAAAGAGAAAGCACATAGTGCATTATTGCATTAATATGAAATCACAGAAAATGCAAGGCCTATGAGTAACTGTGGAACAGGAGGGAGGCTGCAGGGAGTGGGAACAAGGAAGGACTATCAGAGGAGTGAGGAAGCTTCTAGGAATGAATGAAATGTTGCTATCTTGAGAGTGGTGATAATTTCATGAGCTTATGTATTATACAAAAACTGTGTTGTATAATTTAAAAATGTTAACAGTGTGTTTTATGTCAAATATATCCATGTACAGCCATTTAATAAAGTAAAATAATGGAAAAAGACATACCATGCAAACATTAATCAAAAGAATGCTGGAGTGGATATATTACTATGGTAAAAATTAGATTTCAGAACAAGGAACATTAAAGGGATAAAGAGGGGACTAACAATGATAAAGGATTCAATTGAAGAACTAAAAATCCCAAATGGGTATGTGCCTAACAACTGAGCTTCAAAATAACCGAAACAAAAAGACAGAAATTAAAGGAGAAATAGAAAATTATGCATTTATTGTTGGACGTTTTAACATGATTCTCTGAATAATTTATGGAATAAATAGTAAGTAAGTTTGAATAAGATTTAGACAAGACTATGAACTAACCGATCTAATTGATATTTATGGAGCACTCCACACAACAACTAGCATAATAAACATTCTTTTCAAATGCATATGCATCATTTACCAAGATAGACCATATTTTGGACCACTAAAAATCCTCATTAAGGCTAAAATATTAAAATTATGCAAAATACCTTCTCTGATCATAATGGAATTAAACTAGAAATAAATTATAGAAAAATACTTTTAATACCCACTGTTTTAAAATTAAACATCATTCATAAATATCAATAACTCAATATGTCAAAGGGGAAGCCATAAGAAAAATTAGAAACTATTTTGAATGGAATAAAAATGAAACACAACATATCCAAATTATTGTGATGCTTCTAAAGCAATACTTAGAGAGAAATTTATAGCATGAAATCCTCGGAATAAGAAAGAAGAAAGATTCCTAATCAATGATCTAAGCTACCACATTAAGAAATTAGCAGAAGAGCAAATTATACCCACAGCAAGGAGGAAGAGTGAAATGATAAAAATAAGAGTAGGAATCAATGAACTTGAAAGCAGAAAATCAATAAAGAAAATGAATGAAAACACAAAGTGATTCTTTTATAAGGTCAAGAAAATTGATAGCACCCTAGCCTGACTGATCAAGAAAAAACAAAAGAGCAAGAGAAAAGAAATAAATTACCAATTATCAGAAATTAAAGGTAAGATATCACTGCAGAGACTATAAACATTAAAAATATAATAAGGAAATATTATGAATAAGTTTTAATGCATAAATCCAACAACATAAATGATATAAACTAGCTGCCTGAAATAAACTACCAGCAGTCACTCAAAAAGCAATCTGCAGGGGACTTCCCTGGCGGTCCAGTGGTTAAGACTCCACGCTCCCAGTGCAGGGGGCACAGGTTTGATCCCTGGTTGGGGAACTAAGATCCCACATGCCACATGGAGCAGCCAGAAAAAAAAATCTACAGCGTTAATAGTTCTATATCTATTCAAGAAATTATATTCATAGTGAAAATCATTCCAACAATGAAAACTTCAGAACCAAATGTCTTCACGGGGGAATTCCACAAAATATTTAAGGTATAAATATTACCAATTCTACACGAATTTTTCTATAAAATAGAAAATAAAGGATCACTTCACACTCTTTTCATGAAAACAGAATTTTACCGAAGGCATAAACAGATAAAAAGATTACAAAAAATGAAAACTACAGGCCAATAACTCATTAATATATTCAATAGATGCAAGCATCTTTAACAAGCCTATGTCCTTAGCTGTAGACAATTTCTTAATGAATAGTTTCTTTGATCAATATAAAATGTTTTCTATATGTTTTTAAAAGCTATGTCCCTTGAATTCTTTTTTATGTTGTATTAATATTGTCCAATTTTCAATCTTTAAATATATTCTTGACATAATTTTTATATCTCTTCATTGTTTTTCAGAAAGTAATTTTAGGTGCATATATAAAATAGAAATACATTTGCCTAGTTAAATTTTACAATATGACTCTAATATTAGAGTCAACTCTCATCACCTGAGTATCCTCTTTCTCCACTTCTTTCAGATCAAATCTATTTTATCAGTTTTGCATATACCATTCAAGATCTTTTTCCATAGATATGGATATATCTTCATGTCCAAAGAAAATAATACAGAGTATTGTTTACCATCTGTGTGAGATTTTTACATTAATGGTATCATTTTGTCTCTTTGGTGTGTAATATTATTTTCTTTCTATATTAATATATTTAGATTCATCTCATTCTTTCGTTGGATGCATAATATTTCATTTTGGTCTAGACCTTATATTAATTATTCTATCCCCTCTAATGGTACTTTGTTTCCCGTTGTTTTTGTTTTGTTTTATTATGAAGACAATGCAGTGGATAATCATGACAACAGTTCTTTCCTGAAGCACAATAGAGAAATATCAATAGATGTTGAAAGAATCGCACACCCAATTCACATACCTTTCACTTCCAGAAAAAAAGAAGCAACATTGGCTTTTAAACCCCAAAACCGATGCCTGAGTCATTTGCAGTTATACGGGCTTTACGAAATCTCCAGCCTTTGAGGTTATAGGGAAAAGAAGGAATGAAATATAATATTTAAAGAAAGTTGGCCTATTGAAACGTGGACTAATTGTGAGTTTTATGTAGAACACTATTAAGGGAGTGTTAAATTGAGATGATTCTTTGTGGTGTTAAAAAAAAAAAATACTCCCTGCAAATAAAACTAGGAAGAGGAGACGAAGAGACAGAAAGGTTATACTGAAAGTAACAGAGCTAGTGAGTGGCAGAACTAGAATTCAAGCCCACAAATGTCTTTCTGGATATCTCTCTGATTAGGAAGTACAGCTGTGAATGATCCCAATATGAGAGCTGCCAGATAAAATACAGAACACTCAATTAATTTCAATTTCATATAAAGAAATTTTTTTAGTGTAAGCATGACCCATGAAATATTTGTTGTATATATGAAATTCAGGTTTAACTGGGCTTTCTGTTATTTTATTTGCTAAATCTGGCAATCCTACCAATATTTATCCTCTATGTTTAACTATAAAGGCTGTGTATCTTGGTTTCATTTCCCATTCTCTCCTCACACACACACAAAAGTTTTGAAAACCTTCATTTGGTTTATATATAGGTATATTTCTGGACTTGCCTGGGACATACTCTATGGGTCCTAGGAGGTTTGAGCTGGGTTCTTCTTGCTTTTGAGTCCCCCAACTGACCACAGAGGGGTCCCTTCTGTGCTTGTTAATAAGAAGTAGAGCTGCAGTAAGCTCAGTCTCTCTAACCTGAATAAACAGATATTATAGAAACTGTGTATGTTCTTACCTATTCTGTTGATAAGTTCATGTGGTATTCATCAAATGTACCTAAGTTTTATTTTTAAAATTAATCTTAATATAGCATATATGTAAACCACTTACCTATGAATGTATTATCCATGGTAGTCTGTAGGTTTCATCATTGCCTAGGGACCAGCATAATCCCTAAAGTAGCAGCCTCATATTTATCTTCTGTCCTGTGTCCCTGAGCACTACGGAGCAGTGTATCTATCCTCATTCAAGTTGTTCTTCATGGTCCTTGGTATGATGAGTGATTTTTTAACAAGTCCTGGACACTTTGACTATTGTGCTGGGAGATTCTTGATTTTAGGTAAATATTCTATTTCAACAGGTAGACAGTCACCCTTTTTAGGTCTAGCTTGTAGATCCTGGCCAACTTTTGTGACCTTTAGTTCAAACAGCAATTTAATTTTCAGAGCCCAATTCAGTACTATTCTTGTTGGCTTCATTCGGGCTCTACTAGTCTCTCTCTCGATCTCTGCTGGTGCCACCTATGTGCCCAAAGCCATTGGGTGGGAGTTGATGAAACACTGGGTCTTGGTTGCTGATACTGTGGTGGACTGACCCACCACTGCTCCATGCATGGAGTGTGGAACAGGTCCCTGGCTGGGCCTTGACGACTATGCCCCAGCTGTTGATTGGGCCACCACTGTTTCTATTGTTGGGCAGGGTGGATCTCCCCACTAGGTCTTTAATTGGTTGCCTTTTTTCAATTCCTTTGGACAGAAAGATTTTGTTTTCTTATGTTTTTCTTTTATGCCTGTGGGAACTTCCAAGTTGGGGGTTTCTTTGGAGCCCAATCAGGAATATATAAGAGATACAAAGAAAACCCAAGAGACTCACAGTGGTGTCTTTCCTCAAGTTTTGAGTTCTGTGTCCTGTCAGCTTCTTTCTTGCACCTTCAGAGTCCTTTTATGATTGTCTGTTGAATTATTCCCATGGTATTTAGACAGGAGAAAAAAGGAAAGTTAGTCAATGCCATTTTGTTTTGGAACTAGAAGTCAGTTTATCTTTTCTGGAGTCATTTTCTTCATCTTACCATTTTCATAAACATTTCTTCTAAAATTTACCAGTGTCCTTAGCCCAGGCAGCTCCTCAGTGGCTGGCTTTTCTAGTACTGTATCTGGAAGGTTAGTAGTCACTAAATTTTCTCCTCCCCATATTGTCCCAAAAGTACAAAAAATTCTTGGACATGGCCTCAATACATTCCTGGGGATGGTTGTAATCAAGTATCTCCATTATCAACAAGGATCTTGGTGGAGGGAAAATCTCATTCTCACATACTACTCAGGTTCTGCGTCCTCATTGGGGTCATCTCGATGTCCAGATTCTAACATTTTCTGTTCTACCTCATTCATTCATTTGGTCATTCATTTAGCTTTAGCATCATGACTAGTAAGTGAACTACTGAGCTGTGGTACAATACTATCGTTTTGAGGATAAATTTAAGGTACAATAGAAAGAACATGATAATCTTGTGAACCAGGTCATCTGGAGCTATTGACTGTTTACCCTGGGTTTGGATCTATATGGATTTTGAAATCCCTTTCAGCACAAGCAAGGGTTCCACTTTCTCCATATTGTCGCCAACATTTGTTATCTTTTATTTTTTTAATAATGGCCTACCTGACAGGTGTGAAGTGATATCTCATTGTGGTTTCAACTTGTATTTCACAGATGATTAGTAACATTGAGCTTCTTTTCATATCCCTCTGTCATGTATGTCTTCTTTGGAGAAATGTCTATTCAATTCCTTAGCCCATTTTTAAAGTGAGTTATTACTTTTTTGGCTATTAAATTATAGGGGTTCCTTTTATAATTTGGAGATTAACCTCTTATCAGCTATATGGCTTGCAAATGTCCCATTCCACAAATTGCCTTTCCCCTCTGTTGATGGTTTCCTTTGTGGTGCAGAAGATTTTTAATTTGATATAGTTTCACTTTTTAACTTTGGTTTTATTGCCTGTGATTTTGGTGTCAAATCCATGAAATAATTTCCAAGATCAATGTCATGAAGCTCTTCCTGTATGTTTTGTTCTAGGATTTTTAGAGTTTCAAGTCTTATATTTCAGTCCTTAATCCATTTTGAGTTGATTTTTTTGTGTATGATGTAAGATGAGTCCAATTTTATTCTTTTGCATGTGAATACCCAGTTTTCCCGTCACCATTTGTTGAACAGACTATCCTTTCTGCATTGTGTATTCTTGGTAAGCTTGTCAGTTTATTTTTCTTTACAGTTAATTTTAAGCTGACAACAACTTAACTTCAATCACATACAAAAACTCTACATTTTAACTGTCCCCCACACATGCTTCATGTTACTGTTGTCATGGTTTACATGTATTTATATTGTGTATCTTTTAACTTATTTTTAAATTATAGTTATTTTTAATGCTTATTTTAATACTTTTGTCCTCTACCTTTAATACTAGAATTAAAAGTGTTTCTTTCCTAACACCATTACAGTAATGCAGGATTCTCTATTTGTCGATATATTTACCTTTCCCAAAGAGTTTCATACTTTCCTATGCTATTGTGTTCCTGTTTAGGGTCCTTTTGCTTCAACTTGAGCAAGTCTCTTCAGCATTTCTTGTGAAGCAGGCAAGTAGTAATGGACTTCCACAGCTTTTCTTTTTATTTATTTTTTGGGTAGGGGGAGTCTCTTTTTCCCCTTAATTTTTAACGAACTGTGTTGCCAGGTGTAATATTCTTGGTTGACATATTTTTTTAAGCAGTCTGAATATATCATCCCACCCCCTTATGGCTTGCAAGTTTTCTCCTCAAAAATCCACTCATAGTCTTATGGGGTTTCCCTTGTATGTGAAAAGTCACTTGTCTTGGCAACTTGATTATAATGTGTCTCACTGTGGATTCCTTTGTTTACGTATTATTTGGGATCCATTAGGTGCCTTGGATATGTATGTCCATTTCTTTCTCTAAATTTGGGGAGTTTTCAGCCATTATTTCTTTGAATAAGTTTTATGGTCCTATCTCTCTCTTCTCCATCTGGGACTCCCACAATGCATAATCTGTGTGATAGTATCCCATAAGCTTTCCCACTCTTTTTACTTTTTTATTTTTTTACTCCTCTGACTAAATTATTTCCAGTTGATTATCTCTGTATTCACTGATCCTTTTTTCTGCTTGATCTAGTCTCATGTGACTCCTTTAGTGGATTTTTCACTTCAGTTATTGTGTTTTTCAGCTCCATGAATTCAGTTTGGTACTTTTTAATATTGTTTATCTCTTTATTGAAATTCTCACTTTGTTCGTGCACCATTCTCTTGATAGTGGTGAGCAACATTATGACACTTAATTTGAATTCTCTGTCAGTCTCTGTAAATCATGTATCTTGATTTCCTTAAGGTTCGATTTTGGAGATTCATTGTACACCTTTAGTTTGGAACATCTTTCCCTGATTCTTCAATTTTTTTGACTCTCTGTGTTGATGTCTGTATATTAGACAAAGTGGTCACCTCTCCCAGTCAGTCTTCATGGACTGGCCTCACACAGAAGAGCCCCATCCATCACCCTGGCTGAAGATTTAAGGGCTCTCCAACAACTGTTTCCCTCCCTAAGGAGAGGCAAGCTGCTGTGTTTTTGTCTGCTCACTTGGTCCTAAGCTGGGAGAATCTAGGGCCTCTACAAGTCCAAACTGCTGTTCTCCCCCAGGTGGCTAGACTGTGCTAGACCCACCAGAACTCCAAGACTGGAAAGTCAGATGCCATTTCTTTGGGCATCCCTGGAATAGATGGAGTGTTAGATGCATGGATCTACTTCTACCCTCACAGGGGAAGGCTGAGAGCTGGGATTTTTCATTCACTCACTCTATGCCTAGCAGAAGGGAAGGAGCTTTGGTATCTAACAGTCCAAACCATCATCTCCATTCTCCCCCAGGTGGCTAGATTGTATCAAACCTATCAGAGCTCCAAGACTGGAAAGACAAAAAACAGTTCTCTGAGGAGCCCCTCAGAAAAAGTTGGGGTGCCGAGCCAATCTCTTCCCTCCCCTGGGAGAAGATGAGAGTTAAGTGGTTTCTTCCTGATCATGTAGCCCTGCGCCAGAGGCAGAGACTGAGAAGGTGTCCTGAATCTGCCTGCTGGCTTCAATGAGTCTGGTTTCATGTTCGCCCAGGGTGCAGAAGCATTTCATTTAGTTTCTGGATTTATCACAAAGGGAATTTGTCCATGAATTGTTATTGAATTGGTGTGTTTGTGAGGGGGAGGAGGGCCCAAGACTTCCTACACCACCACCTTGCTGATGGAACTCTTGGATATTTTATTTCTTGATGATCATTTAAAAACTATGAACTGATGGGTCATGGATTGGGCAAGATTAATATTTGTTATTTATATTAATTTGATTTTGTATTTAAACATTACACCAGGTTCTAGAAGATCTGGATCGGAATAAATATTTGGATAAATATAAACCCAAAAGTTTCTGAGATTTTGGGGGATACTTTAACAGGCTAGGTATTTTTCAGTGCATGTACCAATGGTCAAAGAGAGCACAGGGAGAAACAAAGAAAGAAAGAAAAAAGGAAGGAAGGAAGCAAAGGGAAGGGAAGGAAGGAAGGGAAGGAAGAAAGAGTGAGAGAATGAGATTTCTATGGGTACAGAATATGAAATGAAATTACTGGAAGTTTATATATAAACTTGGTAGTAGAGGATGTATTGAAAAAGGGCCACTGGGTGCTGTGCCAGTTCATTTAGACATTTTTTTATGAAAGAGATTTTCCTATTATTTGTTTATATTAAGCATGCATCATTTTTTATCAGGAAAAACACTGATATTTTTATTTTGAGGGTAGGTAGGAAATACACCACCAACATAACTCACACTTTCTAAGTGACATACAAATATAAACAATAAAGTATGATGAAATCTGGTGTAGAACCAAAAATATAGACTTTCCGTTTTAGAAATTAAAAAAGACAAAAAGAAAAAAATAAATTAAAAGAGACAAAAAAGACTCAAATATTGACAATAATATTTTTACCACTTTTTTAACATTTTCAATAAGCATTTCTACAGTGATGAATACTGGGGAGCGATACCTGTCTACTTTGGCGGTTGATTAACCTGAGTTCTAGGCACTCCACATTCCACCTGTGTGACCTTGGGAAATAGAAGCCCCTGCCCCCAGCCCCCTGGTGTCTGTTTCCTCAAACTTTGGATAATCCAATTTTGCCATTATTTTGTTGTTGTTGTTTTACCAATCTTAAGAGGCAAAAATATGGGATGCATTTGCATTTGAATTCTTTATTAACAAAGAAGGTAACTTTTATTATTCACTGGCCATTGTCTTTTTAATGTTTCCTTACTATGGAATCGAGGGTGTACAATAAATCTCTTTTTTATTCCTCATGCAGCTTGTTGAAAAATTTAGATTAATATCTAAATATTTACCTATTGGCAATTTAAATGCTGAAAATTGTAGTCCAGCATTTCGAGACTGAAATCTTATGCTCCCATGAACTGTGGGTACCTCCATACTACCAGAAATAACCTTGGACTTTTTTTAAACACTTTTATTCATCCTTGATATTCCAGATGAAGCACAGTGCACATTTGTGACCTCTAATCAGCCCTTGCATTGAAGAGATGTTGATATTTTGTCTATTTGTCAGAAAAGGAGACTGGGACACAGAGCAGCTTAGGAAAATGCTTACAGCTATACACCACTTAAGTAGTAGAGCTGCACTCAAACTTCAGCTAACTTACTGAATGATTCTCTGGTTAGAAAGCTACCCATACATCCATGAAAAAATATAACAGCTGGAATGTGGGTTGTGATATCTGACTTGGTTTTTTCCTCACAGAGAAACTGTTGAAAACTTTCCTTCACTTATATACAGGCATGACTCTGTCCCACCTGGCCTCATTCCTGTGTATCCCAGGAAGAATGTGGTGGCTTCTTGATTAAGAGAGCCCAGGACTAACGACAAAGGGATTTTCTCTTTGCTTTTTAATTCTGAGATTAACTGTAACAGAGAGCAGTTGTGTCTCTCTAAGCTGAAGAGCTGTGTGTGACAGAAACTGTATATATTTGTGTACATTGACAAATCTGCGTGTTCCTTGTCAACCCTCATTCAGTTTCTTTTCAAAATTCTTAATCTATCATATCCCGTAAGAGTCATACAATGGAACATCCTTATCCATTGGCATTGTGTAAATTCCAGCATGTCCTGAAGGAAGTAAATCCTAAATGTAACTGGTTGAAATTCATTTCTCAGTGTTTACCAAAGACAGGGCAGTCTGTGGGAGTTCAGTCTCTCGTCAGAACTCTTTTCCTTCTTGCTATTCTCTCCACATATATTTTTCCATATATTGATCTGTCTATTTTGGCCCAGACATTAAATCCATGAGAAGCATGCTTACCTCTGTACCTGGAGGGTTTGATAGCTCTACCTTCACCTATTATGATGTTTATTCAAAGTATCCTGAGAGTTCGTGAGCATTCCACCCACACCAACTGACTTAACCTCATGACAGCCTATTATAACTAGAGTATCTCTGATCACAACTTCTGTATTGTTCAAAGGAAAAAAACCCTTTCCTATATATTGCTTTAGCCCTGTTTTCTGCACAGAGTCATCACAATGGCTGGTTCTGACATCTTCTCTTCTACTTCTTTTATTCTATTGTAACAATGTGAGTCACATCTGAGACTTTGTGGTCTGGGATGATGCTGATGCTCTAATGATAAATCTAATGAGTCACAGAAAGTATATATTCATCTTGTGACTCAAGTGCAAGGGAATTTCTTGTTGACTGGGGGTTGCAGTAACTTACACCTGGAGGTTGAGGTAATAAAGCAGCGTGAGGAGCTGACTGCACCTTCTGTGCATCACAGTCTGCTATCAGGAATTCCCGTGACACAACTTTATTAAAATTGTGTGTGTGCTTCTGTTGGCCAGTGGTGGCAAACAGTCATAGCCCTCTTGGCAGAGAAGTCTGTCCTGAGGCACTCAGTGAAGAGCATCTCAGACACGTTCCCAATGCCTCCTCCTTGTTCTTGAGTCCAGGGGGCAACTGTGGCAACTGAGTACTGGAGGTAATTTGGCATCCCTTCAGAAGCAAGCATGCGGTATTGTTGGTTCCAAGTTAATCCTAACAGTGAGTCTGATGAGAAATCTGAGCCTATAAACAATCCAAAAACTTCTCTGTTACCATTGTTTGAAAAGTTTGGACCATGAAATACCTACTATTTAAAGGTTGCTGGTATGCTCCTTAATATGTTTTTGTTCATTCATTAGTTGGAGCGGTATAGATTAGACTGGCTGACCTCTCAATTTTGAATCTGACTCTGAGAGTCAATGTATATACCCCAGTTTCGATACAATGCTACAGTAATGCAGGAAATATGGTAACATTCTGTTTTATATGACAACTGTCTATGCTATTGTTTTCTGGTAGACAGATCTGATAGAATTACATGCGGAAAAGTTGGAAAATCTGTATGGATTACAGGCTTATTCAAAGCCTATCATCATAGGGTGTTTGTATATCTCTGTGCTTGTGGGTTGAGGTATTTATTGGAGTATGAGGGTGCTTGATCCTTCCTGTTTTGTGGGAGACACTGGCAGCTCATGCTAAGAAGGTCCTGAAGAGGCCAAGTCGCCAGTCAGTGTTTTTCCTTCCTTGATTCTGTCAACTAAGATGACAGCAATTTGATATCTAATTTAATAAAACAAAGGTTTCTGTATTTTTCTAAGCAAGCATGCTTTTTTAAGAAAGCTTTTTTCTAATACTTTAAAGAAGTGTCATACGTCATGATAATATCTACATAGAGTAATAATCTCTTCACACTTCAGGAAACATATGCAAACTTGAAGTTATAAAACAGGAGTTGGCAAATCTTTCAGAAAAATGCCAGATATTGGATAACCTATACTTTGGGGGCCATACAAGTCTCTGTCCCAATTACTCAACTCTGCTATTGTAGCAGGAGATCAGCCATAGACAGCAAGATAAAAAATGAGGGTAGCTGTGTTCCAATAAAATTGATTTTTAAAAAAAGGACAGCAGGCCAGATACAGCCACCAGGCTTTAGTTTGTGACCCTGTTATAAAGGATTAGATTTTAAATGTTTGGAAAAATCTAATATTATCTTTCTGAGCTCCAATTCATCACCATCTTGCTTATAGCTACTCATACAGCTGAGCATCATTTTGGAAATCAATTCTCTAAAGGAATATTTATGTCTTTTCCTACCAGTCATTTAATATGGCTTCCCTTTACCTGTAGCATAAAGCACAAGTTCCTTAACAAAGACTGCTTTATGTCAGCTTGAGTGCCTGCTAGTAGATACTGTTGATGATGCAGTTAGTGATTCATTCTATTAATTATGTTTCAAGAGAGAAGCATAGGCTTTCCAGTATTTATTGCTGCCTTCCTTGTATGAAATACGCTTTAAGAGGAAGAAGATGGTAGGTAAGGGATATCTGAATCTCTCAATCAACATTCCTTAGAGTATGTACAGGTGCTGTGGCCACCTTTACCACCCATCTGGGTCTGATCATTCAGATTGCCACAGGGAGACAGGAGATCAAGAGGAGAGAGAAGCAGGTTGCATTTCCTTTCTCATTCCTTTTGCTGTGTCATCCCAACAAAGGCCCTTCACCCAGCATGGCCATGTGATTCTGTAGGGACAGTAAGGACAGGTTTGCATATTTCTTCTAATTCCAGGGACATTGGATATTGCATCCCTCAGAAAATATGCTCAGTGTCACTAATCATTAGGAAAATTCAATTTAAAGCCACAGTGCCATACTATATCACACCTACTGGGATGGCTATTATCCAAACAACAACAACAAACAATGAAACAAAAAAACAAAACAGAACGTATCAAGCATTGGTGAGAATGTGGAGAAATTGGAACCCTTGTGCACTGCTGGTGAGAATGTAAACTGGGGCAGCCATTATGGAAAACAATATGGTGAATCATCAAAAATTTGTAAACAGAATTAAAATAGAATTGTATATAAAATTAAAAATAATATATTTTATTTTTATAAAATTAAATATAATTTTACAAAAATAAAATATGTTATTTTTATAAAATTAAATATAATTTTACAATGAAAAATAGAATTATGATCCAGCAATTCTACTTTTTAGATCTACAACCAAAACAGTTGAAGTCAGAGACTCAAACAGATTTTTGTATACCCATGTTCACAGCAGCATTATTCATAATAGCCAAAATGTGGAACTAACTCATGTTGATTGTGAGATTATTATAATAAATAGAATGTCATATATTCATACAATGGAAAATTATCCAGCCTTAAAAAGGAAGCAGATTCTGACACATTAACAATGCTGAAAGTGGTAGACATTATGCTAAGTGCAAGTCACAAAAGGACCAATAATATGTGAGTATGAAAGTACCTCAAATTCATAGAGTAATCAAATTCATAGAATCAGAAAGTAGAATGGTGGTTTCCAGGGGCTGGGTGGAGAATGGAATAGGTAGTTATTATTTAATGGGCACAGAGTTTCAGTTTTGGAAGATGAAAAAATTCTGGAGATGGATGGTGGTGATGATTGTATAACAATATGAATGTACTTAGTGCCACTGAAGTGTACACTTAAAATGGTTAAAATGGTAAATTGTATGATATACATATTTTATCACGATTAAAAGTATAAGATTGCTTGAGGTACAAGCCTTCATCTGGGACCTGCATCTCTTCATTCCTATATTGTGCTTTAAAATATTCTGTTGTTTCCCAACACCAAATCTCTGCTATTATAGAATGAAGTAGCTGTAGAGCAAGGAGTACCACAAAATCTCAACATAAAATGATTGCAAAAACATGTTTAGGAAAATGGGAACAATCTTACCCAATATTACACAGATCATGGTAAGTCTGGTTCTGCTAGCTAGATCTCTTGATTCTCACTCCAACTACTGTTCACCAGAGCCTTTACCGTGCTCAGCACTTCTGAAGTACACTGCTTTTCCAGGGCTCAAGTGGCATCAAATGTGGTAATCCAGGTACTGTGCACATCTAACATCAATCCATAAAATACAAGCAGGAAGGAAATCAAACGAATCAAATGCGTTTGATTAATAATTTTCCCCACCCCAGCTCTAGAATATATGTTATGCTGAAAGAGAAGTGATAACTTAATCTCAGCCATATTATAGATGTCATGTTTATCTTCCTCCTTCTTCTACATATCAAAATATTTCCATGTTACATTACTTATATTATGCTAGTCCATTCCTATTTCAGAACAATGCAAACTACTGCTTTCACGATAGCATCCTTTTTGGACACAAATATTTAATAGTACTCTGTGTGTGTGTGTGTGTGTGTGTGTGTGTGTGTGTGTAACAATGTGCTTGTGTGTATGAAACCAAATTGGGGACCTTGATGTTAATGTATTTCTATTCTAAAACAACATTAAAAGAGCTTAGAGAAACTATAACATATGTAGAAAGATATACATATTCACTGTTAATATGATGGTGTGTGTGCTTCCAACACATTTCCTATGCATCTGTATACACATACATGCACATATTACATAAAACTATATTTCTTCACTCAATAGCATATTTGAACACTTTTTCATGTAAATAAATATTTTCAATGTCATTTTTAGTGAACCTCTTATTTTTTTGGCTGTGTTGGGTCTTCGTTGCTGCACGCGGGCCCTCTCTAGTTGCGGCGAGCGGGGGTCACTCTTCGTTGTGGTGTGCCGGCTTCTCGTTGCGGTGGTTTCTCCTGTTGCAGAGCACCGGCTCCATGCGCGCGGGCTTCAGTAGTTGTGGCACGTGGGCTCAGTAGTTGTGACTCACGGGCTCTAGAGCGCAGACTCAGTAGTTGTGGTGCATGGGCTTAGTTGCTCTGCGGCACGTGGGATCTTCACGGACCAGGGCTCGAACCCATGTCCCCTGCTTTGGCAGGCGGATTCTTAACCACTGCGCCACCAGGGAAGTCCCAGTGAACCTCTTTTAAAATGATTTCCTCAATGTTTCCAAAATGTATTTTTTTAAAAGTCAATCAATACAGAAATGAATAATGTGAGAGATGAAATCATTCTCTCAATCTCTCTTCCCACCTTCCCACCCAGATATACTGTGTTAAAGGGTTGGCATATATTTTTCCAGTTTTCTGTATACATTGTAGAAATATGTATTATAATTCACTTGTATATTTTAGCTGATGCAGTATTCATTTCAAATTTTATGTTTCATAATGTAAAAATTATTTTCATAATAAATGCATATATATGTATGTTTGTTTACACATAATTTTATATACAATATGTAATATATAACGGTTTTTAAATATACATATTTTGGTGTTAACCTGCACAAGCATTTGGACGGGGTACATGATCATACAGGTTTGGGGGCTTCTGTTTTAGAGAACTCAGAGACAAATCGACTCTCAAACTACAGGTGTCATCTGAAGACACAGGAAAAAAAAGGGAGAGAGAAAAATGGTGACTCAGTCACTCCAGTCTCCCCTCAGCAGGACTTGTAAGCTTTTTCCATAAAATCAGATTGATCAGCCTCCAAACAAATGCCTCCCCACACTCCAACACACACACACACACACACCCCACATTCACAAGAGGCTTGATATATTGATGCATATATCCCATGCTCACTGCTTGTACACATTCCTGCAAATATTTCTCTTTCCAGTATAAATGTTATTTTCAGCTTCACTTATTTACTTATTATCTAAATACTCATGGAGAAATCTGAAATTGTGTTAACAATTAAACATATATATATATAAAGCATCAGTATTCCAATCACCCAGAAATGTTTTTTATGAAGATTTGAGTCCACATACCACAGAATTTTTATCCAATGTATGTGTGTGTGTGTGTGTGTGTGTGTGTGTGTGTATATATAAAATATATGAAAAAACACATTTTAAAAATTGCACAGCCTATTTTAACATTTGTTGATATTCACATTTGCTTTTATTTTTTAAAGTGTGAAACCCTTTTTCAGAATTTTCAACGTGTAATCAAAACATCAGTTATGGTTATTTTCTGATTTCCAAAGCAATGCACACTTGACAGAAACAATCAGAAGGGAAGTATGTTAAATAAAAATATTAAACTATTCCCTTATCACTTGTTTGGTCCCTTATATATAATCTTACAGATATTTTTCTTTTCATATTTTGTACCAATAGGAATACCTTTCTCTTCTCATCCTCCAGAGGGACAGAAATATATATAAAGAGAAAGAGACAGAAAAATATATAAAGAAAGATATAAATATTGATTCCCATTTGCACACCAGTACCAATACCATAGAATGTTGAAAAACACCATACTAACTTTTAAGTAAATTCGATTTCTCACAGGTCCATGGGAATAAGAGTGTATCTAATATCTGACTTTAGAATTCAGCCAAACACTGTCTGAAAAGTGTGAATACACAATGAGATTAAATCAAAAGGGAAGTACTATAATTGACAGCTCTGAAATCTATAATATCATGGTCAATTTTAGATAATCAAAAAATAAATTTTTCAATTGAATATTTTAATTTTTCAAAGTCCCTGTTTAACTTCTGTTCTATGACATTTGCTCTTTAGTTAAAGAATGGAAAAATTAGATGAAAATTAACTTTATTTCTCCAATCAACAGCCATGGTTTTGGAGGAAATATAAGCTCTATTTTGTTAACTCCTTTCTAAGTGAGGGCTTAAATAATTTCTGAGGAAAAAAGATAACAATCTTAAGCAAGGAATTTTTTCAAAATGGGGTGCTTTTCTTAATAAAAAACCCTACCACGACATTATCTGGAGGCAGTAATTCATTTTCTTTCATCTTTACCCCTGTGCCCCTTGCCTACAATTACTATTTAGTAGAGCTTCTTGTAAGCTGTAGGCTTTATAATTTTAAAGGCTCCAAAAAAAGTTATTTCATAAAATATGAGTCAGAAGATCCCTTTATCATAATAAAGGCATAGTCTATAAAATTACATTTAGAAAGAAAAGACAGTCTTGCCTATTATTGTACCTTTCCATCTCCAGATTAATTTTAGCATAAATTTTCACATGTACTTTTTTAAAAGCTTATAAGATTGCACTGGGTTAGCAGTGAATAGTCAGCACAATTTTGTAAGAATTTCTATCGTTAAAATTGTTCTCCCATGTTGTTCACCAGTTCATATGTTTCTTCACAGGTGTCATGCCTAAATTTTAGGAGGGTTGTTTTTTGTACGTAGTATTTAAATGGCAACTGTTACAAACTGAGGACTCATTTAATTGCCCTCAGTTTGCTAATTAGGAATAAAAACTTAGACTTATTTGTCATTTTCCAAATTATATTATATGGCCATGAATGTGCATACACATATTCAACTTACCAAACTTTCAGTACTAAATCCCTGACTCCCAATTTTTCTCTAAACAAATAACCAGTCACAAAACCTAGTCTTCAGGTACGCACCTTAGAAGACTATCTCCTACTTAAAAAAAAAAAGAAAACCATCTCCTACTTAGAAAAGGAAAAACATGAGCACTTCAGAAAAGGAACCATTCAACACTCATGGTTTATCTTGAAGGCATTATTTTAAGACAAGTGTGAATATTCTCCCTTTCAAAGCCCATTCCTTTACAAAACTCAGGTTGTTTCTCCAGTCCAGCAGGCCAACTTTCTTCCAAAGGTGCTCTTTTAACTCTTTGGTCCCTTTTACCCTGCCACAGGAAAGGTATCTAGTATGCCCTGTAATTGTAATAATATCACGCATAGTGTTTTGAGTTAAAAAGTCAAGTGTAGCTTCTTCTTTTCCTGAAGGTGGGACCTTTACAGTTACTAACATTCAAGTGAGGGAACAAGATGTATCTTTCAGAACCTATTGATCTCCCTGTGTTGTGCACAAGGATAAGGAGTTGCTCATGTATACAAGATAAGTCATCGCATTGTAGTTCATTATAACAACAACGACAAAATGCTATCTATGAGACAGACTGAAAAACTGAGTCTAAGTCAAGAAGGATATGTTATTTATCCATTACAAAGACATGCAAATCTAAATGCACTGACACAGAAGAAAAATTCCAGTTAATATAATCAGGTTAGAGACCAATGAAGTACAAATCATGCAGGTCATGTAAAACACTACAGGTGGAGAGCAATGCTATATATGTTTATCTTAGGATACAAATTGGATAAAGGTGAGTCTTGAATGGTAAACAGAAATCTGATAGCATAGTTACGCATGAAACAAGAAAGTAACAAGGATGGAAATGGATAGTAAAGGAAGACCTGATTTTCCCCTGTAATGTTATAAAATATTACATAGAGAATGCAACTTATATGTACATATGTACTTCAACGTAACTTTATAGAGACTTTAAGGAGATATGAGATAAAATATCAGATATAAGTGAGAAAAGAAAGTAACCCTAGCAAAATGGTACCATACAAAGGGAATGTAAGGAAAATATCTTTGAAAAGTTCTTAGACTGTATTTTATATTGATCAAATGAAATATTTCTTATTAAAATTTAGGTACCTAAACACCTAAGAGATGTGTAAGGAGTCCCAGGAGAGAGCCTGGGAAATTGAGAATATTGGAAGGAATAATAGCTGAGAATTTTCCAAAATAATGAACAATATCAAGCAGAATATTCAAGCTGTGCTTTAAAAAAAAATAAACACAACATTCACACGCACACACATTCCAAAATACACACACACACACAAACACACCCCTAGACCAGTTATAGTAAAACTCCTAGAAAACAAAGCCAAGGAGAAAAACATAAAAGAGAAGAGACAAAACTAAAAACAATCATAATTAACAAGCAAGGGCCCTCTTTCTTCTTTTCTTTCTTTTTAAAAAAAGTCAGAGTTAACTTAGAATTTTTTTGAGGCTGAAAAAGGCATAAAGGTAACAATGAGGTAACGTGGAGATAGCAATGGTAGAAAGGAGCTAAGGCTCTTAGGTCTGGAAAAACCAAGTGAAGACATAGCAGTTCTGAGAACTCATAAGCTTAGAGGAGGGGTCTTTCAGAGCCAGGACACAGATTCCAAAGAAAGGTGCTGCTCAGCTAAAAGTGGGTTTTAAGGAAGATCAGAGGAGGGACCCCCTAAAACCTAAGACCCCTTACCTCTGATGATGGTGGCCTGATCTCTGCTCATGCCAGAGCATCAGGATCTCAGAGGAGGACACCCTCAAAGCTGAGATCTAGAACTCAGGAGAGAGAGAGAGAGTTCACCAGCGTGCTAGTGCTTGTCTTTCTTAGGGGACCTGATGTAGTGAGTCCCTGAAGTTTGGACAAAAACTGTATTTTGGATATTCTGGCCCTTCTGAAATCATATGGCCTTATTTTTGTTTAGGGCCTTTATTCAGGTGACATTGAGAAGAATAGGAACAGAGAGGAAGGCACATTCTTCTTCTCTTTCCTGTCTCCCTTTGGTCAACTTGACTGGCAGAGCCTAATAGGGAGCAGGCTGGTAAAGGAAAAATGAGCTTGGCAGACTCCTAGTCCCAGCATCATGAACAGAGTATAGGATATGGAGCCAAGAGACTTAGATATCCTTTACCCAGCACCTACTTCTTCCTAAAGCATATAGCTGACGAAGAATGCAACAGCAAGTCTTTTAGATGCTATGCATTTTTTTTGAAACACAATAAATACCGAGATAACTGTAACATCAGCAACATCCATTTTCTAAAATGCAAAACCAAAAATCAGAACATTTGTTAAGGAACTCTTACCTGATGCTTATATAATAAATGGAGATCCATTTATAGATTTCAGTTAATGGTGTTATGGCAGGAAATTTGTTTATTTCCTTTACTGAGAATAAATAAAGAGAACATTTATTGAGAATATTTATCAATTTGTGTGTCAGCTGCACATGATGAGCACAATATCACAAGTGCTACCTGCTGACCAGAGTTGTGACTTTGAACACTTGTGCAGGGAATAAAAAGGAAAAAAAAAAAAAAACAAAACACTTCTAGTGAGGAATTCTCTTAAAATGTGAGCCCTTCTCTTAATACCACCCTGCCTGGAAAACATGTCAAAGACTCAGAAATAGGCACAGGAGATTCCTGGGGCCCTACAGTGGAATGTCAGGCATTGGCTAATGGGTCCTGCAGGAATTAGCTCATTCTATAGAGGTATGGCCTTTTCATTGTCTTTGATTAGACTACTTTAATCTGTAAGAGACAGAAATTGGCATGTAGAAAACTGATAGTAATGCCATTGTTTCTGTTCATGGCAGTGCAAATGATTCCTATCCTTAGCAGTGCATATACAATTTGTCCTATAGAAAACTAATATCAGTATCTCAAATTCTTATTTGAAAAGTGTCCAGTAGTTTACTGGTTCCTTTGTTAATTGTTGAGATAAATAATAACTTGGATAAGAGTTCATTTAACAATAGCATGAGAGTCTCAGCGTCACAGAACAGTGTATAAGATTTGGTGCAGAGAGAGGGAGACATAGATATCCTTTACCTAGTACTTACTTCTTTTTAAAGCACATATCCTGATGACAAATGCAACAGTAATTCCTTTAGATGCCATGACTTTCTTTTGAAACATAATAAATACAGAAATAATGATAACATCAGCAACAGCTACTTCCTAAACCACAAAAACAAAAATCAGAACTTTTGTTGAGGAACTTGTACCTCATGCTTATGTGATAAATGGGGAGCCCTTTACAGATTTTAATTAGTGGTGTGATGACAGCAAATTTGTCTTTTAAAGAGAAGATCTTTCTTATTCTATGTGTCAGCTGTTCAAGGTGAGCACCTTTCAACCCCGAAGTTCAACATAGTTACATTAGAGCTTCCAAATCCTACTCATTTATCTCATCATATCTTGACTTCAAATTTTCTCTCCCATAACATACACATAATAATTTCTTAATAGAAGTAGATATAAAATGAGCAAAGTACATCTTTAAGAGTTCAAGCACAAATCTTTTTTAAACAGAGGTGTAAGATCACACATATTTGGAGATCTCTGCTTTAAAGAACTCAGATCACAATGCCCTCACACAACAGGTGTCATCTTAGGACACAGAAAAACACAGAAAGGTGACTCGTCACCTCAGATTCTCTTTAGTGGGAATTTCCAGCTTCTTCAATAAAACAGGAGGGCTTATAGCCCCTAATCCCCAACTAAATACCTCACCTTCCCAAAGCACACATACACAAACATGCACACACACACTACCTCACAGTGATAGTAATCACATACTAGGTTGCTAGTCCATCCAGCCTGTAACATCCTTGTAATAATGTTCCTACCTCCAGCATAAAATGGCATATCCCCGTTGTCATAGAAACCAGAATGTCATCAAAATGTTCTTGTTGATGTTAGCTTTCTAAGGAAACCAGGAAATGCTTTCACGTACAACCACAGAACCAGAGCATTGCACTTGATCTTAGTCACTTATACCATGCCCGATCTAATGAAGGAAATATTGGAGACAATACTAGCCATGGCATAGGCATTTAAAGAAAGGAAGCTTTTTACACAAGGCATTATCAAGGAAGTAAAGAGGGGTTAAGCAGTATGGTTCCCCTGTTAGAGACACAGACTCATGTTCCAGTTTCTGTTACAAACCACCTTTCAGCCTGCCATAACATGAGAGTCCAGGTGCACTTGTGCAGGTGGAAACCTGTGGACTGTTGGTCACTTTTAAATGAACTGCAGAGCATAAAGTATCTGGATGTCAGAGGAAGACAAACTAGAAAATCAGGTTTTGCCAGGGTCAAAGGAAGCTGTGCCTACATTTGGACAAATGTGTTATTAGGGTTGCGAGGAGAAAATGGTTCCTGAGAAGAGAAACAACTCCCACAAAGTTGCCTGTGCTCTAGGGCAGAAGGGAGATAAAGCTAAGTATCTCGCATTTGGGAATCTGCTCTGCCCACGAAATGCTGAAAACACACTGCCAGTGAATAATTTGCTTAGAGGTAGGTTTCTTACAACCACGTTCACATTTTTTTAAATTTAGTAATGTTGATAATGACTGCACAAAGTCATCAGGGTACACAAGCACACACAAGTTCTGTCACACAGTCATTCACATTAGACAGAGCTGCCCGATTATGCAACACTTTCTCCTATAATAAGCCTGTGTGGTCGGCCCTGAGCAGTAATGTGCATGAAACAGGCCCCCAGGGGAGAAGGCAGTGCAGTCTGGTTTCCAGCAGTTCCAGGTTCCCTGATTTAAAGGCCCCCCCACACACCAATACACACACTGTGGCCTGATATTTTTAGCCACCAAGATGATGTCAATGAAAGCTGCGTTAGCAAATGACGCAGAGAGTCAGAGTCAGAATCAGCTCTCGTGAGCTGGTCTGAGCCAGCTCCAGCACACAACTGGTTCTGCGCACTCCAGAGCAAAACAAGATCATCCCACTCTATGTGGGATGGACAGGAGAAGTGCCATGCTGAATTAGAGATACACCAGTATGCAAACTACATAAAGGATTTCAAAAGGTTCTCAAGGCACAGGAAATGGAGATAGTCATCAAACCCATGATGTAGCCTATCTAGTTTCTCAGGAAGGGCAAATAGTGGGATGTTTTCATGGTCACTTGTTTTAAATCAGAGACTTCAGAAAAAATAGAGGAGGGTTTGACTCTCAGCTCTGCCATTCATCAACAGTGTGACTTTGCCAGTGCCGCTTAACCACTCTGTTCCTTAGTCTCCATTTTGGTGAAATAAAGTGATAATGCCTCTTATCTTTAAAAGGTTGATCACAGGTCACTAAAGAAAATAGAACCTTTTTGTTTTCAAAAATATAGTTATTTTTCAAAAAGCATATGCTTTTTATTCAAGCATGAAATGGGTTTAACATTGTTACTTTAAATGAATAAATCATTTAAAAGTGCTTAGCATTATTTTTTAATTTTCAAATACTGGCACACATAAGCCACCTAAGCAAAGCTTTCTGGGGCCTTCAGAACAAAAAGTTTGAGAACAACTGTTTTAGTAGAATTCAGGAAGGCAGCCATAAATTCGCTTCATACAGTGTCATGAGCTGACTTTCAAAACATCAAACTCTCTCTCACCATTTGTCTCCAAAAAGTACAACACAATAATGAGTCAGAATGCAAAATGTCACCTGCATTGCAAAGTGGTGAGATCAGGTCTATTATATCCCTCACGTCTGTGCGTAGCCTACATGAAGGCTCAGAGGATCCATCCTCCTCAGTTAATGATAAGGAGGCATGAGAGTGTGTATACACTATTTCAGTGGCATTTTCCCCTCAAATTTTTTCACTCAATGATGCCATTCCAGAATTTTCATTTGTCATGCAACTTATCATCCCATATCACTGCATAGTGTTCTACCTTGCTTTGTAAAGTGGCATTATTATTCCATTACATGTATGGATATATGTATGTTTGTATTTTGCCCCATGTTGTATCATAAGCATCCTTTTCAAAAAGTAAATGTAGTACTTCTCTGTTCTGAGGAATCACAGGAATGTGTCACCTGCTGACCAGAGCTGGTATTCTGCACAATGAGAATGAAAAAGAAACACACCCAGGACACTAGGGCAACTAAAGACAAGGTTCACAGGCAAGACTCTCCAGCCCATGGAATATTTCACCATCACCTAATGACAAGGCTAGCCTCCATGTCTAACTGTCTCCCTCTCAAAACAGTATGCTGTGTATAACACAATGGCATATATTATTTCTGTCTCTTTTTTCCCCCCTTATCATAGGAAAGCTGATTGAAAATTCTAAGAATTGGTTGAGCATTTCAGTGTAAACACGAGTGTCTATTTCTCCAAGTTTTTATTCTATCCATACATATATTTTTATTATTTTTTATTGAAGTATAGTTGACCTGCAATGTAATATCAGTTTCAGGTGTACAATATAGTGATTCAATATTCTTAGAGAAAGTTATTATAAAATATTGGTTATATTCCCTGTGCTATACATTACTTCCTTGTAGCTTATTTATTTTATACATAGTAGTTTATACCTCTTAACCCTCTTCCCCTATCTTGCCCCTCCCCACCCCTCTCCCTAATGGTCATCACTAGTTTGTTCTCTGTATCTATGAGTCTGGTTCTGTTTTGTTATATTCATTCATTTGTTTTATTTTTCAGATTCCACATATAAGAGAAAACATACAGTATTTAGTAAAGGAGCTGTGGTATATATTTACAATGGAATATTACTCAGCCATAAAAAATAATTTTAATTTTGCCATTTACAACAACATGGAAAGACCTGGCAGTTATTATGTTTAGTGTAATCATACCAAGAAAGACAAATATGATATCCATACATATATTTTTATAAACTCTATGAATAGCTTTTTAAAACAATTCCATAGCATATTTTCACATCCCTTGGAAGTCTCACTTGTCTACATCTTAATATGAATCACTTTGATGGGGCACATTCCACAAACCCCAGAAATAATAATTTGAGGTTTTTTTTACCAAAAGAGTAACATATTCTTTTTTTTTTTTTTTATGGTGTTAGGGAGTATTCTAATTTCATTCTTTTACATGTAGCTGTCCAGTTTACCCAGCACCACTTATTGAAGAGACTGTCTTTTCTCCATTGTATATCTTTGCCTCCTTTGTCATAGATTAGTTGACCATAGGTGCGTGGGTTAATCTCTGGGCTTTCTATCTTGTTCCATTGATCTATGTTTCTGTTTTTGTGCCAGTACCATATTGTCTTGATTACTGTAGCTTTGTAGTATAGTCTGAAGTCAGGGAGTCTGATTCCTCCAGCTCCATATTTTTCCCTCAAGACTGCTTTGGCTATTCGGGGTCTTTTGTGTCTCCATACAAATTTTAAGATGATGTGTTCTAGCTCCGTAAAAAATGCCATTGGTAATTTGATAGGGATTGCATTGAATCTGTAGATTGCTTTGGGTAGTAGAGTCATTTTCACAATGTTGATTCTTCCAATCCAAGAACATGGTATATCTCTCCATCTGTTGGTATCATCTTTAAATTCTTTCATCAGTGTCTTATAGTTTTCTGCATACAGGTCTTTTGTCTCCCTAGGTAGGTTTATTCCTAGGTATTTTATTCTTTTTGTTGCAATGGTAAATGGGAGTGTTTCCCTAATTTCTCTTTCAGATTTTTCATCATTAGTGTATAGGAATGCAAGAGATTTCTGTGCATTAATTTTGTATCCTGCAACTTTACCATATTCATTAATTAGCTCTAGCAGTTTTCTGGTGGCAGTTTTAGGATTCTCTATGTATAGTATCATGTCATCCGCAAACAGTGACAGTTTTACTTCTTCTTTTCCAATTTGGATTCCTTTTATTTCTTTTTCTTCTCTGATTGCCGTGGCTAGGACTTCCAGAACTATGTTGAATAATAGTGGTGAGAGTGGACATCCTTGTCTCCTTCCTGATCTTAGAGGAAATGCTTTCAGTTTTTCACCATTGAGAATGATGTTTGCTGTGGGTTTGTCATATATGGCCTTTATTATGTTGAGGTAGGTTCCCTCTATGCCCACTTCCTGGAGAGTTTTTATCAGAAATGGGTGTTGAATTTTGTCAAAAGCTTTTTCTGCATCTATTGAGATGATCATATGGTTTTTATTCTTCAATTTGTTAATATGGTGTATCACACTGATTGATTTGCGTATATTGAAGAATCCTTGCATCCCTGGGATAAATCCCACTTGATCGTGGTGTATGATCCTTTTAACGTGTTGTTGGATTCTGTTTGCTAGTATTTTGTTGAGGATTTTTGCATCTATATTCATCAGTGATATTGGCCTGTAATATTCTTTTTTTGTAGTGTCTTTGTCTGGTTTTGGTATCAGGGTGATGGTGGCCTCATAGAATGAGTTTGGGAGTGTTCCTTCCTCTGCAATTTTTTGGAAGAGTTTGAGAAGGATGGGTGTTAGCTCTTCTCTAAATGTTTGATAGAATTCACCTGTGAAGCCATCTGGTCCTGGACTTTTGTTTGTTGGAAGATTTTTAATCACAGTTTCAATTTCATTACTTGTGATTGGTCTGTTCATATTTTCTGTTTCTTCCTGGTTCAGTCTTGGAAGGTTATACCTTTCTAAGAATTTGTCCATTTCTTCCAGGTTGTCCATTTTATTGGCATAAACTTGCTTGTAGTAGTCTCTTAGGATGCTTTGTATTTCTGCGGTGTCTGTTGTAACTTCTCCTTTTTCACTTCTGATTTTATTGATTTGAGTCCTCTCCCTCTTATTCTTGATGAGTCTGGCTAATGGCTTATCAATTTGTTTATCTTCTCAAAGAACCAGCTTTTAGTTTTATTGATCTTTGCTATTGTTTTCTTTGTTTCTATTTCATTTATTTCTGCTCTGATCTTTATGATTTCTTTCCTTCTGCTAACTTTGGGTTTTGTTTGTTCTTCTTTCTCTAGTTTCTTTAGGTGTAAGGTTAGATTGTTTACTTGAGATTTTCCTTGTTTCTTTAGGTAGGCTTGTATAGCTGTAAACTTCCCTCTTAGAACTGCTTTTGCTGCATCCCATAGGTTTTGGGTCGTCGTGTTTTCATTGTCATTTGTCTCTAGGTATTTTTTGATTTCCTCTTTGATTTCTTCAGTGATCTCTTGGTTATTTAGTAACGTATTGTTTAGCCTCCATGTGTTTGTCTTTTTTACGTTTTTTTCCCTGTAATTCATTTCTAATCTCATAGCGTTGTGGTCAGAAAAGATGCTTGATATGATTTCAATTTTCTTAAATTTACTGAGGCTTGATTTGTGACCCAAGATGCGATCTATCCTGGAGAATGTTCCGTGCGCACTTGAGAAGAACGTGTAATCTGCTGTTTTTGGATGGAATGTCCTATATATATCAATTAAATCTATCTGGTCTATTGTGTCATTTAAAGCTTCTGTTTCCTTATTCATTTTCATTTTGGATGATCTGTCCATTGGTGTAAGTGAGGTGTTAAAGTCCCCCACTATTATTGTGTTACTGTCTATTTCCTCTTTTAGAGCTGTTAGCAGTTGCCTTATGTATTGAGGTGCTCCTATGTTGGGTGCATATATATTTATAATTGTTATATCTTCTTCTTGGATTGATCCCTGGATCATTATGTAGTGTCCTTCCTTGTGTCTTGTAACATTCTTTATTTTAAAGTCTATTTTATGTGATACGAGTATAGCTACTCCAGCTTTCTTTTGATTTCCATTTGCATGGAATATCTTTTTCCATCCCCTCACTTTCAGTCTGTATGTGTCCCTAGGTCTAAAGTGGGTCTCTTGTAGACAGCATATATACGGGTCTTGTTTTTGTATCCATTCAGCCAGTCTATGTCTTTTGGTTGGGGCATTTAATCCATTCACGTTTAAGGTAATTATCGATATGTATGTTCCTATGACCATTTTCTTAATTGTTTTGGGTTTGTTTTTGTAGGTCCTTTTCTTCTCTTGTGTTTCCCACTTAGAGAAGTTCCTTTAGCATTTGTTGTAGAGCTGGTTTGGTGGTGCTGAATTCTCTTAGCTTTTGCTTGTCTGTAAAGCTTTTGATTTCTCCATCAAATCGAAATGAGATCCTTGCCGGGTAGAGTAATCTTGGTTGTAGGTTCTTCCCTTTCATCACTTTAAGTATATCATGCCACTCCCTTCTGGCTTGCAGAGTTTCTGCTGAGAAATCAGCTGTTAACCTTATGGGAGTTCCCTTGTATGTTATTTGTCGTTTTTCCCTTGCTGCTTTCAATAATTTTTCTTTGTCTTTAATTTTTGCCACTTTGATTACTATGTGTCTCGGCGTGTTTCTCCTTGGGTTTATCCTGTATGGGACTCTCTGCGCTTCCTGGACTTGGGTGGCTAATTCCTTTCCCATGTTAGGGAAGTTTTCGACTCTAATCTCTTCAAATATTTTCTCTGGTCCTTTCTCTCTCTCTTCTCCTTCTGGGACCCCTATAATGCGAATGTTGTTGCGTTTAATGTTGTCCCAGAGGTCTCTTAGGCTGTCTTCATTTCTTTTCATTCTTTTTTCTTTATTCTGTTCCGCAGCAGTGAATTCCACCATTCTGTCTTCCAGGTCACTTATCCGTTCTTCTGCCTCAGTTATTCTGCTATTGATTCCTTCTAGTGTAGTTTTCATTTCAGTTATTGTATTGGTCATCTCTGTTTGTTTGTTCTTTAATTCTTCTAGGTCTTTGTTAATCATTTCTTGCATCTTCTCAATCTTTGCCTCCATTCTTATTCCGAGGTCCTGGATCATCTTCACTATCATTATTCTGAATTCTTTTTCTGGAAGGTTGCCTATCTCCACTTCATTTAGTTGTTTTTCTGGGGTTTTTTCTTGTTCCTTCATCTGGTACATAGCCCTCTGCCTTTTCATCTTCTCTATCTTTCTGTAACTGAAGAGTAACATATTCTTAAGATAAACAATTGATATGAAAATCTCTTCAGTAAAACAATTAAACTGCCCTGTTGCTACTGAACTCAGCTTCTGCTGCTCATCACTTGAAAGGCAATACTCAAGAGACAGTGTTGGTTGGAAAGGAAAGGTTGCTTTATTCAGGAGGCCGGCAACCTGGGGAGAAAGCAGACTCATGTCCAAAAATCAACTCCAAAGATTCTGATTGACCATGAAAGTTTTTAAAGGGAGAAAGGGAAGTTAATCATTTGTGGAGGGGGTTCATTATCTTCCACTGTGTGCAGGCTTTCTTCTGATTGGTTGGTGGTAAGGTAACAAGGTGGTATTCTAGGATTCTTGTGCTCAGCCAAAGTTACCATCTTCCACCTGGGTGGGGGCCTTAGTTCCTGCAGAAGAACTCAAAGATATTGATATGTATATCCCTTGAGGAGGAACCAGGACCCTGCCCTATTGCTGCACTACTGTTTCTTGACTGTTCCTCCTTGTTTCTGCATTCCCTCCCTTCTGTCCCAAATCAAAGGGAGAATCTGGAAGCCCAGTCCCCCTCCTGCAAATTGCTGAAATCAGGAATCTACTATATAACAGATTAGACACAGTGAAGGAAGAAATAATGAAACGTATGTTAGTTAAGATTTAAAAGTACAGATGAAGCAAGAGAGAAAATGCAAAAAAACAATATAAAAGACAGGAGACCAAATGTGATTTCAAAGAGATATGTAACTGGATTTGGAGAAGCATACAGAGACAGATATGGGAAGAAGCAATATTTGAAGAGAAAAATGGCAGAGAATTCCCCCCCACCCAAATTATGGGAGATACTCAAACAGCAGATCCAAGAAGTAGTCATGAAAAGCAAAGGCAGGATCCAGTCAGAAACACACGTTTATCAGGCAGGCTGAGGTCGGATCTCTGTTTAGAAACCACACATTTATAAGAATAAGAATTCAACAGAGGAAATTCCTTAAATAGGCTAGTGATATCTAAATAGACAAATAGGAAGACTAATGTTATACACAGATAGGAAGAATAGCGAGGAATTTCCACTCCTAGGTCAGGGCAAACCAAGGGGATATGAGGTGCCTGAGAATCAAAAAAGGAGGAAGACAGGTCCCTAACTGCTGGGACCCAGACTTCTGAGGAAAGGGGGATGCGCAGCTAATGGTGGCTCTTAAAGGGGCTCTGAGAAGTGACCCCAGAAGCCTGAGAACTTATCTCTGAGGAAGGAGAGATGCTTGGCTGGTGCTGAGCCTTAGGATCTCAGAGGAGGCTTCATGAGTGCTAGAACTCAGATGTAAAGGGGAAAGCAGTGACTAGCTTCCTGATGCTGCTAAATTTTCTGAGGGGGTGTAATGTCCAATGTCCTTGGAATTAGAAGAATATGCAAACCTGTCCTTACTGCCCCTACTGAAACCACTGCTGGGTGAAGGGACTTTGTTGGGTGACACTGATAGCAAAAGGAAGCAGAAAGGAAATGCAACCTGCTTCTCTCTCCCCTCAATTTCCTGTCTCCCTGTGGTATTCTCAAATATCAGATCGAAATGGGAGGCAGGTGGTAAAGGACAAACAGGGCTGTCAGAATCCTGGTCACAGCACCTGTGCACACTCTAAGGAATGCTGATTAAGAGACTCAGATCTCCCTCACCTACCATATGCTTCCGCTTAAAGCACCTTTCATGCAAGGAAGGCAACAATACGTACTGAAAAGAAAATGCTTCTCCCTCAAAGCATAATTAATAGAATGAATTACTAACTGCATCATCAACAATATCTACCAGCAGGCACTCAAGCTGACATAAAACAGTCTTTGTTAAGGGACTTGTGCTTTATGCTATAGGTAAAGGGAAGCCATATTGAGATTTAAAGGACTGGTGGGAAAAGATATAAATATTCTTTAGAGAACTGGTTTCTGAAATGATGTCCGGCTATGTGAGTAGCTGTAAGCAAGATGATCATGAATTGGAGCCCAGAAAGATAATATTAGATTTTTCCAAACATTTAAAATCCAATCCTTTATAACAGGGGTCAGCAAATTAAAGCCTGGTGGCTGTATCTGGCCTGCTGCCTTTTTTTAAAAATCAATTTTATTGGAACATAGCTACCCTCATTTTTTATCTTGCTGTCTACAGCTGTTTTCCTGTTACAATGGCAGAGTTGAGTAATTCGGACAGAGATTTGTATGACCACCAAAGTATAGCATATCTATTATCTGACATTTCACTGAAAAAAAATTGCCAACCCCGTCTTGTAACCTCATTTGTGTGTTTCTTAAAGTGCAAAAATGATTATTACTCTATGCAGATATATAATGGCATATGACACATCTTTAAAGCACTAAAAAAAGCTTTCTAAAACAAGTATGCTTGCTTAGAAAAGTACAGAGACCTCTGTTTTTTATGAAATAGATATCAAATTGCCCCATCTAGCATAAGGGCCCTATCATCTTAGTTGATAGAATCAAGGAAGGAAAAACATTGGCTAGTGACTCAGCCTCTTCAGGATTCTCTTAGCAAGAGCTGCCAGTATGTCTTCCACAAAAAGGAATGGATAAAGCACCCTCAACCCCAAATATATACCTCAATCCACAAACACAGACACATACAAACACGCTATGATGCTAGACTTTGAATAGGCCTGTAAATGGTGCAGATTTTCCACCTTTTCTGCCTGTTATTCTATATGATCAATCTACCAGAAAATAATAGCATAGACAGTTGCCATAAAACCAAAATGTTACCATACCTCCTGCATTAGCGTAGTATTGTATGGAAACTAGGATACGTATGTTCACTCTGAGAGTCAGATTCATAGTTGAGAGGTCAGCCACTCTAACCTCTACCACTCCAACAAATGAATGAACAAAATCACGTTAAGGAACATACTGAACTTGGTTTATTTATCTTGACTTAAATTTTCTACCACTTGGTCCATGTTTAAATATACAAGCTATTTCACACTCATGCTCACTCATTTGCTCTAAGGACTCAAGGAAATAAAAAAGCTGTTATGCCCACAGTTACAGTTTATTACAGTGAAAATTCAGGTCAAATAGATCAAACTATGAAAGGGAAAAGGTACATGGGCTGAAGTCCAGGAGAAACCAGTCTCAAGCTTCCAGGTGTCCCCTCCCAGTGGATTTACACAGAGATATGCTTAAATTTCCCCAGAAACAATGTGTTGACAACTCATGTGAAGCATTGCCAACAAAGGAAACTCACCTTAGCCTTAGTGGCCAGAGATTCTGGGGCAGTCAGTCATACAGGCATGTGACTGACCTCATCTACTCAGACCCTTGCCCCTTTCCCCATTCCCAAACCAACATGGGCCTTCAGCATAAATTATAAACTTACCTGACATACAAAAACAAACTGGACAGGTAGAATATTCCAGCATACAGAGATTATTTCCCAGGAGTTAGTCAAAGGCTGGTTCTGAAGACAGTATTTTCTTTAGACAATGCAGGGATTGAGGAATCCAAGCCAGCTTAGTTAATCCTTTCCTGCCCAATCAGTTTCCCTGATCCTTGATGTAAACCCTCTTAGAGAAAAACTATCATATTTTTCTGTGCATCTACATTCAGTATAGCATTTACATAACAGATACAGCAATAGTATCATCATGAATGTGCCCAACAGTTGGAGAAGCCACTGTAGAAAAGGGATATATTTAATGAAATGACTAATCTATCCTATAAAGGAAAATATTTCCATATTCTTATACTAAATTAATTACTCATTTCCCTTCTTAATCTACCATTATTTGTACCTTGTGATAAATTTGTGCAGAACTATTTAATATAGTATATAGCTGATGGTTAGCTAAATCCAGCCCTTCTTAGGTCAGTCATTTTCTATCAGTATTATATACTGAGAAGGTTTTTGCTCAATCTACCAATACATTGGCTCATCAGTATCAGTATTGTCATATGATTATTTACCTAAGGCAGGTGCTCAAGTTGGGATCATTCCCTAGGGGAATTAGAATTTATCATGTGACGTCCACTGCTTTATTCCCATTAGGAATCTTTTTTTTTTTCTATTCTATTTAACAGCTTTCCATCCACAAAAACAAGGGTAATATATTTCTGTGCACAATACACTGTGGCATGCTGGGAAGGCTGCTGCTACCTTTCATCCATTATAACCAGGGACCTTTCTAATTATTTATCACCACGGTTTATAGTTACACAGTAATTAGTCTGCCAGGAGCTATACACTCCATGGACCAATGGCTCAGTAGGGAGTAGTCCTTGGAAATGCCTTCCCAAATGATACCTTTTGTAATAGATGTAACTGAAAAATAAGAGTCAAAAGATACTGGAACATTACTAGAGTTCCACTCAGTTATTAACTATAAGACTAGCTTCATCATATTGAGTGACCAAAATGTATCCAAAAGTAATGCCACTCAGGTTTCCAGCTTTCTATTTGACCTTGTCAAGTTCAAAAAGCAGGGGTGGAAAATATGTGGCTTCACCCTTTTGAGCATTAGGGTATAATTGTGCTAAGAGACAATATCCTTTTATTGTTCTGAGCCTCTCTTGAGACACCAATATTGAATTTCCATTATTCCATAACCCATTCAGTCATTCCTTTAACCTCAACTGCTATTGCTCCTTCTTTCCATTTTTCATTAATTTTTACCCAGACTTTTCCATCTTTGGAAGGAATGATAGGTTTAGCCATTGTGTTGGTCCAGATCATCGGCACCAATACCAATCTAGCCAGTGCCTACCTTCAACAGTTTTCAACAGTTTCTGTGTAAGGAGAAACTCAATCCATTCTTATCCATATAAGACAAGGTTACATAAGTACAGAACTAGTGGGCCTTCTTAACCATTAGGCAATATAGTTGCATTTACTGTCAACCCCAATTTTGCCAGGTAGAAGGTACAGGCCATCCCATCAGACACTTAGGAATACTGGCATAAAGGTTTAAAGGTATAGTTACAGTTTCTTGCTTAGGGATCATTCCTACATCTGGCACCTGCAGCCCTGATTCCAGAATCACTGAATCAGATAGGAAAAAAGAAAGTTGCAGTAATTTGCGGAAGAATTGTATAGTTGTTCCAGGATCTTCCTCTATCCCCCTTTCTCCCAATTCCTCCAGAAAAACATAAGACTCTAACAAATGGGGATCACGTCTTGTCCCCTTCTCATATTGAATGTAAGCTCACATTCATGAAGGTATGTAAACTAAGCTTTCATGCCTTTATCTCCACTCATTTTAGACAACTAGTGTTTTAACTGACTGTTCAAATTTTCTAGCAAATCACTACTCTGAGGATGATATGCAGTATGATATGTCCACTTGATATGATATCTCTTTGACCATTGTTGAACCCTATGGACTATAAAATATGATTCTTGGCTGAAGAAACGTAATTCGACGGTCTGAATTGGTACAATATCTTCTGTTCCAATCCTTTATAGAGTTTTGAGAATTTGCATCTACCACAGCATATGCAAAGCTTCATCTGCAGTAAATATCTATTCCTGTAAGGACCTATTTATAGCGTCCTAAGGCTACCGGTAGTAGTCTGATGTAGTTGAGATGCCAGCTACGCATGGGGCCTTTCCCCTCAGGGAATCTACTCCATTTTCTTTCTTTTCTTAAAAGAATATTTATTTGTTTGTTTGTTTGTTTGTTTATCTGGCTGCGCCGGATCTTAGTTGTGGCACGCAGGATCTTCATTGCCGCGTGCGGGAATCTTTAGTTGCAGGCATGCAGGATCTTTTAGTTGTGGCATGCGGGATCTTTTTTAGTTGCGGCATGTGATCTACTTCCCTGACCAGGGATCAAACAGGGCCCCCTGCATTGGCAGTGAGGAGTCTTAACCACTGGACCACGAGGGAAGTCCCTCCATTTTCATCTGTAGTTTTTGCCTCTCTGGTTGGAAGACAAGATAGTTCTTGCTGGCATCTTGTACCTCAGAATGTGCAAGTAGGATGTATTAATGATCAGTATCTCTGCATTGCTGCAGCTACCCCATGTCCACTCATTTTATGGATCCAAGTGGCCACCTCAAACATGTGCACCAGGATGTGCATTTGCTGATTACAATCACCTTATGATTTGAGAAGGAAGTTCTTCAATGTGCCTCTTAAATTCCTATAATGATTTCCATAGGGCTGTGACACATATAGGAATCATTTAAGAATCTAGTTTTCCACTGCCCATCTGCCTGACCATATGGCCAGGCCATTGGCCACCTCCCTATTCCATCTATCTCACCACTGTGTCAGAATAAACCCAGAATTTTAAAATTTTATTGCTGTTCAATTCTTCCATCACTGCAAAGAAAAGAGCATGGATTCTGCCCATTGAGCTGATTTATTCTTATCTTCTTAAATCAGAGTTTTTCCATCAGAACATTATAGAGCAGCAGCCTTCCAAACAAGGTACTTCCCATCCACCTTGTAACTGACAACCATAAACCAAGCAGCTATTTGTTGATCAATTGAGAGCTATGCGTAGGGTACCACCCATGTAGTAATAGGATAAGTACCCAATAGTAAATCAATAATTGTCTCTCAAACAGTGTGCAGTGTACTTCCATGTCTGGAAACTTTCTGGTCCAAAATTCCAGTGGTCACTGCTGGGCAGCTCTAATGGGCTTTGCCATAACCTTTAATCTGCATAAGTGCAAGTTGCAGATATTTCTAAAATCATATCTGAGTGTGTATTATAAGGGTTCAAAGTCACTGATTGAGCTTTTTTGCATTTCAGACATAGCCTGATGTTTTTCAGGTCCCCATTCAAATATGACCTTCCTGCAGATGGCTTTATGGATTGGAGCTAGCAGTATTCCCAAAGGTGGAATATGCATCTTCCAAAATTCAAAAAACCCAACCAGGTGCTGTGTATCTTGCTTATTTCCAGAGGAAGACAATGAGAGCATTTTATCTTTAGTTACCTATGGAATGTCTCAGTGGCTCCCGCCCATGTTATTCCTATGAATTTCACCATTTGGAAAGGCCCTTGGATCTTTGCTGGATTTATCAACCAGGCTTTGTTAGTCATATGTGTTACCATTGTATTTAAGTGAGCTGTATCTTGCTCTTCAATTTCTGATATTATCATGACATCCTCAATGCAATGTGTTATTGCACTCAATACCTCCATCAAGTCCAAATCCCTCCTAATCAAATTATGACAGTAAGCTGGTGATTTCAAATAATCCTGTGGCAATACAGTAAACTGTAAATTGAGATCCTTTTCACATAAAGAAAAATTGTAATTGACTCGTTTCCATGATTACCATCAAGAAAAAAAAGTATTTTCAAAATCAATCACTGAGTAGTCACCTTTTTAACTTGCTTTTTTTTCACTTTTTTGGACGGATGATGCTAAATGAGATACATTATTCAAGCCTTAATAGTCTAATATTTGTCTCCAGGTGCCATCTGCCTGTTCACTGGCTACACAGGGCTATTTACAGAGAATTTGTTGGTCATAGCACTCCAGATTCTAACATGTAATTAATTAAAGCAGTAGTCTGTTTTTCTCCACCAAATATTCTACACTGTTTCAAATTAACAACCTGTGTGGGCTTAGGAAATTCTGTAGGTTCTCATTTAGCACGTCCGATTAATACTGGCCAAGGGGTGAACTTACATTCCTTCTGTTTTCCCATACAAGACAGATAAAGTGTTCCCCAGCAGACATATATCCTTCTCAATAATATAATACATGCAGGAAAAGGAAATGCAGCCACTTCACATAAAGTCCATTCAAACATTTAATTTTCATCCAAACATTGACCTTAATCCCATCAACCATTGTATCCTCATATCCTCCCATTATAATAGTGTCAACCTCATCAATGCTACTTTATTCATCCCATTCCTTAACAACTATTTTAAAGATTTCCACTTTGCTGGAGTGAGTCCCTGGTCTATCCCCTTTTCTTTCTCTGTTCTCTTGTGAAACACTAATTTTCTTAGCATCTGTGAGACCCATAGGGGGAAGCTGAGATAACAAATCTGATACACCTTCTTGGATCATTGCTTGATTTTGCAACAACAATGTTACATGAGGTAAAAATGCAAAAGAGTCTTCCTCAATCAAAGCATCTACCATGACCTGGGTAAGAGGTATATTAAATGGTTGAACCTCCTGATCATTGTAAAGCCAATCCAGCATAGATTGCATATGTATCATATCAACTGCTTCATCTTGAGAGCTCCACTTGGCTTTTAAAGGAGGGGAAAAGGCATTCCCCTTCTCAGGGTAAACAAACTTTATAGTGGCTTTTATCCAGTCCATAGGGCTAGCTGTCCCCTCAGGAAGAAATTGCTGTGTGTTTGGATCATGTAGAGCCATCTGTTCAATAGTAAGCAATGAGTCCTGCATTAATCCAAATATACTCACCAGTTCTGCAACATTCAACACCAAGGAGACTGTTCCTAGGTTAGTAACTATCACGGTCCATTTTTCAGGAAGCTGATGATATTCATCCTCAGAAGGAGAAAACTCTTTAACACCATACCCACTTGTTTCAGTAGTTTCTCATGTTTGCTCCTCTCTGCTACATGTAATATCTTCTCTGTGACTAGAGGTCAAAGAGGTGCTATCTGTCGTTTCAGCACAATTTTTCCCTCTGGTAGCAGCTCTAGGGCTAGTAATTGTAGCTCAGACTGGCTGGTATCTGAGCTGGGTGCAGTGTTAGGATCCACCCCAACACTCTCCTTTACTTTCATTTTATCCATTACAGATAAAAATAACCAAAAGGTTCTATATTTAGCTTGTTTCTCATTATTTTTCATTTCCTTATGTATTCAGGGGCTGACCGAAACACAGCTGCTGTCTCATACAATGGGTGACTCAGTAGCCCTTCAAGCATCAAAGATTTGTCATCCATCACCGCCTCATTCTTCCTTTTCCCAAATAATGTGATTACCATGTTTCAGTGAGTTAGGGTCATATGATTTACCATCAAAATCATAGCCTTGCATCACAACTAAGTGGTTCACACTTGACTCACAATTCTAAAACTGAATGAATGAATGATTGAGATAGAGCAGAGAATATGTTAGGATGTGAACAATGAGATGACTTTAATAAGGAAGCAGAGTCTGAGTAATATGGAAAAGTGAAATTTTCCTTCCACTAAGGTTTCCGATTGACTCTTATGGACTACTTCTTCCAAAAAACAGCATAAAAAAGCACCATTGGTAAAGAGATGATTTTAACATATTAATTGAGGTATAATTAATACAGCATAACATTAACTGATTTTACATTTATAATTCAATGATTTTGTATCAGAGTTACATATTTATGCAACCACTAATATGTTTTCTTGTCTCCATGGATTTGCTTTTTCAGGATACATCATATAAATTGAAACATACAATACACGACATTTTGTAACTAGTGTCTTTCACTTAGAATAATGTTTCCAAAGTTCATGCGCATTGTAGCATTCATTTATCACTACTACCTTCTTTTTCTTTTTTTTTTAAAATTTATTTTTATTTATTTATTTTTGGCTGTGTTGGGTCTTCGTTTCTGTGCGAGGGCTTTCTCTAGTTGCAGCAAGCGGGGGCCACTCTTCATCGTGGTGCGCAGGCCTCTCACTATCGTGGCCTCTCTTGTTGTGGAGCACAGGCTCCAGACGCGCAGGCTCAGTAGTTGTGGCTCATGGGCCTAGTTGCTCTGCGGCATGTGGTATCTTCCCAGACCAGGGCTCGAACCCGTGTCCCCTGCATTAGCAGGCAGATTCTCAACCACTGCGCCACCAGGGAAGCCCCACTACTACCTTCTTTTCATCACTGAATAATATTCCACTATACAAATATACCACATTTTCTTTACCCATCCATCGGTTGATGGACATGGGTTTTTAACTTTACTCCTAAGTAACTTATCTTACCGGACATATAATGTATCTTTTAATTGCATTACTGGATTGTTCATTGCTAATGTAAAGAAACACAGGTGATTTTTATATATTGATCTTATATCCTGCAACCTTGCTGAACCAATTTATTAGCTCTTTTTTAAATTTTATTTTGTATTGGAATAGAGTTGATTAACAATGTTGTGTTAGTTTCAGGTGTACAGCAAAGTGATTCAGTTATATATATACATGTATCTATTCTTTTTCAGATTCTTTTCCCATTTAGGTTATTAAAGAATATTGAGCAGGGTTCCCTGTGCTATACAGTAGGTCCTTGTTGGTTATCTATTTTAAATATAGCAGTGTGTACATACCAATCCCAAACCCCCAATCTATCCCTCCCTTCACACTTCCCCCCGGTAACCATAAGTTTCTTCTGTAAGTCTGTGAATCTGTTTCTGTTTTGTAAATAAGTTCATTTGTATCATTTTTTTTAGATTCCGCATATAAGTGATATCATATGATATTTGTCGTTCTCTATCTGAATTTACCAAATTCATTGATGAGCTCTAGTAGTCTTCTGGTAGCATCTTTAGGATTTTCTATGTATAGTATCATGTCTATGTATTTTTCTATGTATAGTATCAAAAAGAAGTATCAGTTTTACTTCTTTTCCAATTTGGATTCCCTTTATTTTTTTTCTTCTCTGATTGCCATGGCTAGGACTTCCAAAACTATGTTGAATAAAAGTGGTGAGAGTGGACATCCTTGTCCTAATCTTAAAGGAAATGCTTTCAGCTTTTCACCATTGAGTATGATGTTAGCTCTAGTTTTGTCATATGTGACCTTTATTATGTTGAGGTATGTTTCCTCTGTGCCCACTTTCTGGAGAGTTTTTATCATAATCGGTGTTGAATTTTGTGAAAAGGTTTTTCTGCATCTATTGAGATGAGCATATGGTTTTTATTCTTCAATTTGTTGATGTGGTGTATCACACTGATTGATTTGCGGATATTGAAAAATCCTTGCATCCCTGGGATAAATCCCACTTGATCATGGTGTATGATCCTTTTAATGTATTGTTGGATTCAGTTTGCTAGTATTTTGTTGAGGATTTTTGCTTCTATGTTCACCAGTGATATTGGCCTGTAATTTTCTTTTTTTGTGGTATCTTTGTCTGGTTTTGGTATCAGGATGATGGTGGCCTCGTAGAATGAGTTTGGAAGTGTTCCTTCCTCTGAGATTTTATGGAAGAATTTCAGAAAGATAGGGGTTAACTATTCTCTAAATATTTGATAGAATTAGCCTGTAAAGCCATCTGGTCCTGGACTTTTGTTTGTTGGAAAATTTTTATCACAGTTTCAATTTCAGTACTTGTGATTGGTCTGTTCATATTTTCTATTTCTTCCTGGTTCAGTCTTGGGAGATTGTAACTTTCTAAGAATTTGTCCGTTTCTTTTGGGTTGTCCATTTTATTGGCATATAGTTGCTTGTAGTAGTGTCTTATGATCCTTTGTATTTCTGTGGTGTCCATTGTAACATCTCTTTTTTCATTTCTAATTTTATTGATTTGAGCCTTCTCCCTCTTTTTCTTGTTGAGTTTATCATTTTTGTTTATCTTTTCAAAGAACCAGGTTTTAGTTTCATCGATCTTTTCTATTGTTTTGTTCATCTCTATTTCATTTATTTCTGCTCTGATCTTTATGATTTCTTTCCTTCTACTAACTTTGATTTTGTTTGTTCTTCTTCCTCTAGTTGCTTTAGGTGTAAAGTTAGGTTGTTTATTTGAGATATTTCTTATTTCCTGAGGTAAGATTTTATTGCTATAAACTTCCCTCTTAGAACTGCTTTTGCTTAGTCCCATAGGTTTTGGATTGTCATGCTTTTGTTTTCATTTGTCTCTATGTATTTTTTGATTTCTTCTTTGATATCTTCAGTGATCCATTGGTTGTTTAGTAGCATATTGTTTATCCTCTATGTCTTTGTGTTTTTTACAGTTTTTTTTCTTGTAGTTGATTTCTAATCTCATAGCATTGTGATCAGAAAAGATGCTTGATATAATTTCAATTTTCTTAAATTTACCGAGGCTCACTTTGTGGCCCAGCATGTGATCAATCCAGGAGAATGTTCCATGTGCACTTGAGAAGAATGTGTATTCTGCTGCTTTTGGATGGAATGCTCTATAAATATTAATTAAGTCCATCTGGTCTAATGTGTCATTTAAGGCCTGTGTTTCCTTATTGCTTTTCTGTCTGGATTATCTGTCCATTGATGAAAGTGGGGTGTTGAAGTCCCCCACTATTATTGTGTTACCATCAATTTCTCCTTTTTTGGTTGTTTGTATTTGCCTTATAAATTGAGGTGCTTCTATGTTGGGTGCGTATGTATTTACAATTGCTATATCTTCTTGGATTGATCCCTTGATCATTATGTAGTGTCCTTCTTTGTCTCTTGTAACAGTCTTTATTTTAAAGTCTATTTTGTCAGCTATGAGCATTGCTACTCCAGCTTTCCTTTGATTTCCATTTGCATAGAATACATTTTTCCATGCCCTCACTTTCAGTCTGTATGTGTCCCTTGATCTGAAGTGGGTCTCATGTAGACAGCATATATACAGGTCTTGTTTTTGTATCCATTCAGCCAGTCTATGTCTTTTGGTTGGAGCATTTAATCCATTTATGTTAAAGGTAATTATCAATATGAATGTTCTTATTGCCATTTTGTTAATTGTTTTGGATTTGTTTTTGTAGGTGTTTTTTTCTTCTCTTCCTCTTTTGCTCTCTTTTCTTGTGATTTGATGACTAACCTTAGTGTTTTGTTTGGATTCCTTTTTCTTTTGTGTGTGTGTATCTATTGTAGATTTTTGGTTTGCAGCTACTATGAGGTTTTGATATAGCAGTCTATATATAAACAAGATTGTTTTAAGTTGCTGGTGTTTTAATTTCAAATGCATTTCCAGTACCCTGCATTAGTGCTCTCCGCTTCTCACAGTTGTTGGTTTTGATATCATATTTGTGTGTGGATGATTTCCTACATTTACTATATGTTTGCCTTTACTGGTGAGCTTTTCCATTCGTAATTTTCGTGTTTCTAGTTGTGGCCTTTCTTTTCTAGAGAAGTTCCTTTAGCATTTGTTGCAAAGCTGGTCTGGGGGTGGTAAATTCTCTTAGCTTTTGCTTGTCTGTACAGCTTTTGATTTCTCCATTGAATCTGAATGAGAGCCTTGCTGGGTAGAGTACTCTTGGTTGTAGGTTCTTCCCTTTCATCACTTTAAGCATATCATGCCACTCCCTTCTGCAGAGTTTCTGCTGAGAAATCAGCTGATAACCTTATGGGAGTTCCCTTGTACATTATTTGTTGCTTTTCCCTTGTTGCTTTTAATATTTTTCTTTGTCTTTAATTTTTGTCAATTTGATTACTATGTGTTTCAGTGTGTTCCTCCTTGGGTTTATCCTGCCTCGGACTCTGTGCAATTCCTGGACTTAAATGACTGTTTCCCATGTTAGGGAAGTTTTCAGCTATTATGTCTTTGAATATTTTCTCAGGTCCTTTCTCTATCTCTTCTCCTTCTGGGATGCCTATAATGCAAATGTTGTTGCATTTAATGTTGTCCCAGAGGTCTCTTAGACTGTCCTCATTTCTTTTCATTCTTTTATCTTTATTCTGTTCCACAGCAGTGGTTTCCACCATTCTGTCTTCCAGGTCACTTATCTGTTCTTCTGCCTCAGTTATTGTGCTATTGATTCCTTCTAGTGTATTTCTCATTTCAATTATTGTACTGTTCATCTCTGTTTGTTCTTTAGCTCTTCTAGGTCTTTGTTAAGCATTTACTGTATCTTCTCAATTTGTGCCTCCATTCTTTTTCTGAGATCGTGGATCATCTTTACTATCATTACTCTGAATTCTTTTTCAGGTAGATTGCCTTTCTCCACTTCACTTACTTGTTCTTCTGGGGTTTTATCTTGTTCCTTCACCTGGGACATATTCCTCTGCCATCTCATTTTGTCTAACTTTCTGTGACTGTGGTTTCCATTCCGCAGGCTGCAGGGTTGTAGTTCTTCTTGTTTCTGCTGTCTGCTCCCTCGTGGATGCGGCTGTCCAAGAGGCTTGTGCAGGCTTCCTGGTGAGAGGGACTGGTACCCACCCACTGGTGGGTGGAGATGGGTCTTGTCCCTCTGGTAGGCAGGGCCGTGTATGGGGGTGTTTATTATCAGGCAGCTGTTTATTCAGGAATACTTTATTTAATTATTTATTTATTATAAATTTATTTATTTATTTTTGGCTGCATTGGGTCTTCGTTGTTGTGTGTGGGTTTTCTCTAGTTGCAGTGAGCGGGGGCTACTCTTTGTTGCAGTGCATGGGCTTCTCATTGCAGTGGCTTCTCTTGTTGCGGACCACGGGCTCTAGGCACATGGGCTTCAGGAGTTGTGGCACGCAGGCTCAATAGTTGTGGCTCGCAGGCTCTAGAGTACAGGCTCAGTAGTTGTGGTGCATGGGCTTAGTTGCTCCTCAGCATGTGGGATCTTCCCAGGCCAGGGATCGAATCCATGTCCTCTGCATTGGCAGGTGGATTCTTAACCATTGCACCACCAGGGAAGTCCTATTCAGGAAGACTTAAGCAGCCTGTCTGCTGATGAGTGGCACTGTGTTCCCTCCCTGTTGGTTGTTTGGCCTGAGGCGTCCCAGCACTGGAGCCTACAGGATTTTGGGTGGGGCCAGGTCTTGGTGAGAAAATGGCAGCCTCCTAGAGGGCTCACACCAATGAGCAATCTCCAGAGATGCTGCTGCCAGTGTCCCTGTCCCCATAGTGAGCCACAGCTGCCCATGCCTCCACAGGAGACCCTCCAGTACTAGGCAGGTAGGCCTGGCCCAGTCACTTATGAGGTCACTGCTTTTATCCCCTGGGTCCTGGTGCACACAAGACACTGTGTGAGCCCTCCAAGAGTGGAGTTTCTGTTTCCCCCAGTCCTGTGAAATTCATGTGTTCATACCCTACTGGCCTTCAAAGCCAGACTCTCTGGGGGCTCCTCCTCCCGTTGCCAGACCCCTAGGCTGGGGAGCCAAATGTGGGGCTCAGAACTTTCACCCCTGTGGGAGAACTTCTGTTGTATAATTATTTTCCAGTTTGTGGGTCACTACCCAGTGTGTATAGGAATTGATTTTATTGAGATTGTGCCCCCTCCTACCATCTCACTGTGGCTTCTTCTTTGTCTTTGGATGTAGGTTCCAGTGGTTTTTTTGTTGGTGGTTGTTCAGCAGTTAGTTGTGATCTTGGTGTTTCTGTAAGAATGGGTGAGGTCATCATCCTTTTACTCTGCCATCTTGCCTCCTCCCAACATCACACTTAATAGTGAGGAACTAGAAGCTTCCCCAGTAAGATCAGGTACAAGACAAGGATGTCGCCTTTTACACTCCTTTTCAATATTATACTGAAGTAGTAGCTCGCACACTTTTCTGAATCAGTTTCTTAGTACAGCTCTCCTTCCTTTTTCTCTCTTCAGGTCACGGGTTCAGGTCCTCGAATATGTCACTATGCCTCAGAGCAGAGCGAAGAGACTCAGCTGTCCTTGTCATGGTCCAGCAGCTACGGCTTCAACTACAGCTCCAGCCTCATTCAATGACACCAAGAGAGATGATTTATTAGCTCTTATAATATTTTTGTGTGGATTCTTTGGGGAATGCTATATATAAGATTATGACTTTGGCAAATCAAAATAATTTTACTCCTTCTTTTCCGATTTTAAATTGTCTTTTTTTTCTTTTTCTTGCCTAATTGCCTTAGCTAGAATATCCAGTACAATGCTGATTTAAAGTGCTAAGAGCAGACATCATGTCTGTTCCTGAACTTAGGGGGAAAGCTTTCAGTCTATCACCTTTAAGTATGATAATAGCTGTGGGGTTTTCATAGATGCCTTTAACAGATGAGGAAGTTCACTTTTATTTTTTTTTAACATCTTTATTGGAGTATAATTTCTTTACAATGGTGTGTTAGTTTCTACTTTATAACAAAGTGAATCAGCTATACATATACATACATCCCCATATCTCCTCTCTCTTGTGTCTCCCTCCCACCCTCCCTATCTCACCCCTCTAGGTGGTCACAAAGCACCAAGCTGATCTCCCTGTGCTATGCGGCTGCTTCCCACTAGCTATCTATTTTACATTTGGTAGTGTATATATGTCCATGCCACTCTCTCACCCTGTCACATCTCACCCCTCCCCCTCCCCATATCCTCAAGTCCATTCTCTAGTAGGTCTGTGTCTTTATTCCCGTCTTGCCGCTAGGTTCCTCATGACTTTTTTTTTTCCTTAGATTCCATATATATGTGTTAGCATACTGTATTTGTTTTTCTCTTTCTGACTTACTTCACTCTGTATGACAGACTCTAACTCCATCCACCTCACTACAAATAATTCCATTTTGTTTCTTTTTATGGCTGAGTAATATTGCATTGTATATATATGCCACATCTTCTTTATCCATTCATCCGTTGATGGACACTTAGGTTGCTTCCATGTCCTGGCTATTGTAAATAGAGCTGCAATGAACATTTTGGTACATGACTCTTTTTGAATTATGGTTTTCTCAGGGTATATGCCCAGTAGTGGGATTGCTGGGTCATATGGTAGTTCTATTTTTAGTTTTTTAAGGAACCTCCATACTGTTCTCCATAGTGGCTGTATCAATTTACATTCCCACCAACAGTGCAAGAGGGTTCCCTTTTCTCCACACCCTCTCCAGCATTTATTGTTTCTAGATTTTTTGATGATGGCCATTCTGACCAGTGTGAGATGATATCTCATTGTAGTTTTGATTTGCATTTCTCTAATAGGAAGTTCCCTTTTATTCTTAGTTTGTTGAGTGTGTTTATTATAAAAAGATGTTGGATTTTATCAAATATTTTTTTCCATCTGTTGAAATAATTATGCAATTTTTATCTTTTATCAATATGGTAAATTACCACTTTATTTTTCACTGGGTGGTCAGGCTGTTGTTGCAGAATAGAACATGAGTGTGACTAAGGTTAAAAGGCAGATAAGTGTCACCTAGGGAAGAAACCAGTGCATGATTAAAGGTCACTGAGAACAGATAGCATGCATACCAGGCTCATGCAGTATAGTGTTTGCTTACAGCAAGAGGAGAGAGATAGTGTACAGAAGATCCAGTTCCTTGTACTATGTTGGTCCCCCATGGCCGGTGGAGCTGTTTTGCAGCCAACGTGGGCAGTGTGACTGTATGCACCTCACTTTGTGCTATAGTGGAATGAATGCCTCCGTTGTGGGGTCTGAAATACAGAAAGCTGGGCCCTGACTGAGGGCCATTGACACAGTGCATAAGCAGAACAAAGGAGTATACATCAAGCCCAGAACAGGGAAAAATATTTCTTCACAAGGTGATAAGCTAGCACATGCTGTGAGGGCCCTTTATCTCCCAACAAGGAAATGTTCCATGCCCAAGGCCCATTCTTATACAGCAGATCAGGAGTCAACAGACTGTGCACAGTTGCTTTTCCCAGCAAGTATATTGATTGATTTTCAAGTTTTAATTTATGTTTCATCCCTGGAATAAGTTCCACATGGTCCTGGTAAACAGTCATTTGCATATGTTGCTGGATCAATATTGCTAATATTTTGCTGATAATTTTTGTAGGGGATTTTGATTCTTATTATAAACTTTGTCTTTAGTGTCAGGGTAATACTAGCCTCAGAGTATGAGTTAGGAAGTGTTTCTTCCTTATATAGTTTTTGGAAGTGTTTTTAAAAGGTCAGTGTTAAGTCTTCCTTAAATATAGGGTAGACCGGTGAAGACATCTGATTCTGGGCTTTTCCTTGTGATAAGTTTTTTGATTAGTAAGTCAATCTCTTGTTATAAGTCTATTCAGGTTTTCTATTGATTTTTGAGTCAATTCTGTTGTTTTGTATCTTTCCAGTAATTTTTACATTTCATGTAACTTATTTAATTTGTTGGCATATACTTGTTCATAGTACCCCCTTATAATCCCTTTTAATTTTGTAGCATCGGTAGTGTTAAAAAACAAAATTCAACTGAGTAAATTTTAAAGATCTTATTGGCTTTATTTAATGATTCATGAACCAGGCAACATCCAATCTAGCAGATAGAAAGGAGCTCCAAAGAGCTGTACAAAGTGAAAGACTTTTATAGGCAGAAGGGAGCAGGAATTAGGAGGTTATGCTAGCAAAATGTGGAAAGGTTGTGGCAAGGTCACTTTCCCTTAGAGGATGGCATGGGTCTATTAAGAAGATTACTTAACTAGTGCTGATCAGGTGATTCCTGACTGACTGGCTTAAGTTTACACTTCTGGGAGAGTCAAAACTGTAATTAAGTTAAGTCTCAGTTTGATGACCTGGAGCTTAGCATAAGTGATTCCATTTTGGACCTATTGTCTTGTTTTAACAATTGTAATGTCACCTCACTCATTCCTGATATTTTTAATTTAAATCTTCTCAGTTTTTCCCTTGGTCAATCTAGATAAATGTTTGTAGTATTTTTTTTATTTTTTTAAAGAAAAAAACGTTTGGTCATTGATTCACTCTATTATTTTTCTTTACTTTTTATTGAAGTATAGTTGTATCCTGCAACTTTGTTGAATTCATTTATTAGTTCTAATAGTTTTTTGGTGGAGATGTTGGTGGGAACAGAGTCGAAGTTGGTTCTGTTCCATTTAACTGTGTGTTTTTCCCTGTTTCTGCACTGGAACCCTTGCTCCAGATGGGTTTAGTGTTCAAGCAACTGGGGCCTTTGCGCAGACAAAGGTCTGATGCACTGCCTGTGCAGGTTCCCGTGATTCTACTCAGACACAGCCTTGGGCGCAAGTCCCCTCCCTTTTTCCTTCATAGCCAACTACTGCTCCCAGCCTCTGCCCCAACCCACACCGCCACCCTGTGGTGGAACCACTGGTCAGGGCAGGCAGTGCCTGCATGGACTCAGCATGTATCAGGGGCGACCTGTGGTGGAGTGGCTGCTGTCAGAGATCTGGGCTGCTTCTGAGGCGCTGTTTGAGTAACGGCTAACAATAGCCACTACCGCCCAACTCAGGCTCTGCCCAGGGACCAGGTCGCCTCTGCATCCCACAGTAGAGTCTTGTCCCCAGTCATGGCTGCCCCAAATCCAGTGCCATGCTGTGATGTGGAGTGAGCAGAGCGTTTGCTTGCTTAGGCTGGGGCTTGTGGCGAGGTGGTCACAAGACAGCTGGCAGCAGCTAGGGCAGAACACTCTGCACCCTGCCTGGGGGTAAGCCGGTGCACATGCACTCTTCACCAGCAGAGTCCAGGCTTCCCACAACCTTCTATCTGTCGCAGCAGTCTTCCAACCAGTCAAGGGGGTTTGTCTCCTCCGTGTAGAAATCCAGGACTGGGGTGCCCAGTTTTTGGCTCAAGCCACTCACTTCCTAGGGTGCGTGTCTGCCCATGTAATCATCCTTTTCCTCTGAGTCCCTTCCCAGGGGCATACGTTCCGACGCAATCACTTCTCTTCTTTTTCTACTTGATTATGTGTGTATCTTTCTTACAGCCTTGGTTGTACAAGAGTGTTTCTGCCAGTTTCCAGTTAGTTTTCAGTGAGAATTGTTCCACCTGTAGATGTATTTTTGGTATGTTCATGGGGAGAGATGACCTCCACATCCTCTTACTCCACCATCTTGCTGAATGTCTCTCATATTATTATGAATTCCTACTTTCATACCCTCCTATGGGCAAGAATTTCCAAATCCCTATTACTGTAAGAAATTACTAAATGATATTTTTGATTAAAAACACATAGCTCATTTCATACTATGTGTCAAGACCTCCATTATGACTTCCAGGTGAGTGAAGCAGGTGTGTAATTGTCTCATCACCTATTGAGAGTCCTCACTGGTGCTCAATACACACAGTGTCCCTTTATCATAAGGAGATATTTATAGGGTTATTTACTGCATTTTCTTCTGAAATAACAAGAAAATATCCCTTCATAAAATGTAGGTGTCTATCAAAGTGTGAAAGAATAAATAATCTATGGTCTACCCAGAAAATGGAATATTATGCATCAATTAGAAAGAATGAGGCTGATACAAATACAATAAATAGAAAGAAAAATCAAATAAAAATTAGTTTACAAACCAATAAGTATTAAATTGTATCCTTTGCTCAAAACTGAAAAATATATTTTTCCTTGTAATATGCAAGGACATGTATTAATAAATGCACATAATAAAGGTTGTCGAATATATCCCATAGTCTGATGATAGAGTAACATATGAAATTAAGAAGAATGAAGATGGTGACAGGTCGTGAAACAGGACTGTAGTATTCTTATAATATTTGAAATTTTTAAAAGAAGAGTGTCTTTATGATGCAGATATGCAGCTGAATATTTCCTTTTAAAAGCCTCTAAAGAGAAGGAAAATATAGAAAGAAAGCACATGTGAACAACCACAAAGCAAATATAATAAAGCCTATACAAGAAATAGTAGAATTCATGATAAATAGCTTTCAAAGGAAGGCATATTTTACTCTAATGAAAGTAACTAGTCATCATAAACATTTAAGCACATGACAACATAATTTTGGAATTTATAAATAAAAGTAGGGTAGAACTATATGGGAAATAAACAAATCCAAATGGAAATTCCACAAGTAAAAGGAGCACTTACTGAAATTAAGAAATGAGTTAGAGAATTACTTCTGGAATGGTGGAGTAAGGACCTCTGAAAATCTGATCCTTCATAAATGCAATGAGAAGACTGGAAAAAAATTGTCAAAATCAACTTTCCAGAACTCGAGAAATTAATGAAAATCTTTCAATCATCCAAGGAGTATTTTTTTTTTAAATGACCACCTTCTTCTATGAACAATAAGCTCTGTGGCATTTTAATTTGGCTTATTCTGAACCCCTTTACCCTAGGTCTGTCATAGTATTGAAAACCAACAGTTTTGTAATTATGTAACCTGTGAAACCTGCATCCTGGCAGCCAGTGGAGAGGCAGAAAAGATTTAGAGCTCCCCAACAATCTCATTCTCAGAGGTTTGTCAATATTTGACCTGTCTGGCAGCTCTCTAAAAACCTCAATTCTCAGACATGACTTCATTTGTTCTCACTTAGAGTCTGTTTTGGGTGAACTGGCATATCCTCAGGGCATTTGAAAAAATATTCAGCAACAACTGTTTAACACTTCAGCTTCCAGATGTGGTGCTACTGTTTAGAACTAACAAGAAGCTATTCAAAAACTTAAAATGAAAAACTGGGAAGGAAATGTCCGTAGGATGCTTTGAAAAGCTCCAACATATAACTGAGATCTAGAAGACCATGAGCATGTGTAAAACTGTGTGCATGCTCAGAATATACTTGAGAAGGCCTAAGTCTCACCTCTGGCTGACAGTGAGGCTCTGCACAAGCAGAAACTGAAGAGGTAGGCAAAGTTGTAAACTGCCTACCTGAACATTGAAAACATCCCAAAACATACATCCAAAGCACCTAGATAAAGGTTGGAAGATTTATAGGTTCAAGGTATTTAATAAAAATATCTTTCCAGTCATTAGCTGATCACTAAGCTATTAGAGAAGTGAATTCAGTGGCCACAGATGACAAAGTACCCAGGCTTTAATGAATTATTTGGGCAAAGTGACTATATAATCAAACAAAAATAACAATAGGAACAAACAGCAATCAATCTGGGGAAGGAGGCATAATATGATTTCTGGAGTTGCCACAATGTATTATTTTAAAGGTCTATCTTAAAGAAAAAAGTAACAATAAAAACAACAAAACTATATAAAACATGCAAAGAACCAAGAAAGTATGGCTCATGAAAAAAGAAAACAACAGTCAATAGAAACCATTCTTGATGAAGCCTTGACATTGGACTTAACAAATAAAGACTTTAAATCAACTGTTATAAATATATTCAAATAACTAAAGGAAAACATGTCTACATAATTAAAATTAAATATGAGAAAAGTATCTCACCAAATATAGAATATCAATGAAGAGATATTATTTTTTAAAAAAGAATAAGAAGAAAATAGAAATTCTGAAGTTGAAAGTACAGTAGTTGAAATAAAAATTTCCCATTGGAGCTCAATAGATGATTTGAACTAACAAAATAATCAGTTAATATGAAGGTAGGTCAATTAAGATTATCCAAACTGAGGAACAGAAAAGAAAAAAATGAGGAAAATTGAACAGAGTCAGAGACCTATGGAAGAAGAATCAAGCACATCAACATAAACATAATGGGAGCCTCAGAAATAAAGGAAATGGAGGAATGGGCAGAAAGAATATATGAAGAAATTATCACTAAAACTTCCCAAAATAGTTGAAAAAATTAATCTACACATTCAAGAAATTCAATAGCATCCAAGTAGGATGCACTCAGAGAAAGACACAGCTAGGCACAGTATAATCAAACTTTCAAAGCCCAAGACAAAGAGAAAATCTTGAAAGCAACTCATCACATACAAGAGATATTTCCAGGACTTCCCTGGTGGCACAGTGGTTAAGAATCCACCTGCCAATGCAGGGGACATGGGTTTGAGTCCTGGTCCAGTAAGATCCCACATTCTGCAGAGCAACTAAGCCTGTGAGCCACAACAACTGAGCCTGTGTGCCACAACTACTGAAGCCCGCGTGCCTAGAGCCCATGCTCTGCAACAAAAGAAGACACCACAATAAGAAGCTCACGCACCGCAACAAAGAGTAGCCTCTGCTCGCCGCAACTAGAGAAAGCCCACGCACAGCAATGAAGATCCAATGCAGCCAAAATTTAATTAATTAATTAATTTTTTTAAAAAAGAGAGATAATTCCTTCTCATCAGCAACCAGGAAGACCCAGAGGCAGTGTGATGATGTATTGAAAGGACTGTCAATGAAGAATGATATACCTACAAAAACTACCCTTCAAAATTGAAAAAGAATTAAGACTTTCACAGATAAACAAAAACTTAGAGTCTGTCACTAGCAGACCTGTCCCACAAGCAATATTAAAGGGAATCTTTCAAGCTGAAATGAGAGGACACTAAATAATAATACTAATTATTGAGTTAAAAAGCACCAATAAATGTAACTAGATAAGTAAATATAAAGACAGGGGATATGGAGATTTTTGTTTGTTTCTCTTTTTTTTTCTCATATGACTCAACGGACACCTATAGAAAAAAATAATGAAAGTGCATTGATGAGTTAATAATATGTACAGACATAATTTGTATGACAATAATAGTCTTAAGAAAGAAGGAGGAAATGCTAATAGTTACAAATCTTTTGTTTACTATTGGAATTAACTTGGTATTACTCCATCTTAGAATGTTTTAGCTAAAATGTTAATTATGATCCCTAAGGCAGCCATTAAGATAGTAAATGAAAAATACAGTAAAATTGGCAATAAGGCAATTAAATTGTATAATAAAAATATCTGTTTACCAAACAAGGAAACAATAAATGAATAAAGAAACAAAAGACATAAAACATAAGGAAAAAAAAATAACCAAATGGTAAACATATCCTGTCTTATCATTAATTACATTTAATATAAATGGACTAAATGTTCCAACGAAAAGTTAGATATTTGCAGAGTAGATGTATAAAGCCATAATCCAGTGATATGCTACCTACAAGGTATGTCCTTTAGATTCAAAATAAGTTAAAAGTAAAAGGATTGAAAAATATATAATCATTAATAATGATTAAAGGGCCAATTCAGAGAAAAGACGTAACAAGTATAAATATAAATGCACCTAACAAGAGAGTGCCAAAATCCATGAAACAATAACTGACACAACTTAAAGGCGAAATACACACTACAACAATAATAGTTGGAGACTTCAACAACCCATTTTCACAAATGAATAGAACAGGTGGGCAGAAGAGCAACCAGAAAATAGGAGACTTGAACAACACTATAAACCAGTTAGATCTAACAGACATCTATAAAACACTCTACTCAACAGCAGAATACATATTTCCTCAAATGGACATGGAATAGTCTCCAGGATAGACCTTATATTAGGCCATAAAATAAGCCTTAAAAAACTTTAAAGTTTTTCATTCATACAAAATATGTTTTCTGAACAACAGTACGCTAATACAGATGTTAAGAAAATGAGGTTGATCCCGAATAGCCAAAGCAATCTTGAGAAAGAACACTGGAGCTGGAGGAATTAGGCTCCCTGACTTCAGACTATATTATAAAGCTACAGTAATAAGACAGTATGGTACTGGCACAAAACAAAAATATATGTCAATGGAACAGGATAAAAAGCCCAGAGATAAACCCACGCACCTATGATCACCTAATCTACGACAAAGGAGACAAGAACATACAATGGAGAAAAGACAGTCTCTTCAATGAGTGGTGCTGGGAAAACTGGACAGCTTCATGTAAAAGAATGAAATTAGAACACTCCTTAACACCATACACAAAAATAAACTCAAAGTGGATCAAAGACCTAAATGTAAGGCTGGACACTATAAAACTTAGAGGAAAACATAGGCAGAACACTCTTTGACATAAATCGCAGCAAGATCTTTCTTGATCCACCTCCTAGAGTAATGAAAATAAAAACGAAAATTAAAAAATGGGATCTAATTAAACTTAAAAGCTTTTGCACGCAAAGGATACCATGAACAAGATGAAAAGACAACCCTCAGAATGGGAGAAAGCATTTTCAAACAAAGCAACCGACCAGGGATTAATCTCCAAAATATACAAACAGCTCATGCAGCTCAATATCAAAAAAACAAATAACCCAATCAAAAAATGGGCAGAAGATCTAAATAGACATTTCTCCAAAGAAGACATACAAATGGCCAACAAACACATGAAAAGATTCTCAACATCACTAATTATTAGAGAAATGTAAATCAAAACTACAATGAGGTATCACCTCACACAAGTCAGAATGGCCATCATCAAAAAATCCACAAACAATAAATGCTGGAGAGGGTGTGGAGAAAAGGGGAGCCTCGTACACTGTTGGTGGGAATGTAAATTGGTACAGCCACTATGGAGAACAGTATGGAGGTTCCTTAAAAAACTAAAAATTAGAACTACCATATGACCCAGCAATCCCACTCCTGGGCATATACCCAGAGAAAACCATAACTCAAAAACATACATACACCCCAATGTTCATTGCAGCACTATTTACAATAGCCAGAACATGGAAGCAACCTAAATGTCCATCAACAGAGGAATGGAAAAAGAAGATGTAGTACATATATACAATGGAATATTTCTCAGCCATAAAAAAAGAACAAAATAATACCATTTGCAGCAACATGGTTGGACCTGGTGATTGTCATATTGAGTGAAGGAAGAAGACACAGAAAGACAAATATCATATGATATCGCTTATATGTGGAACCTTAAAAAAAGGGTACAAATGAACTTATTTACAAAACAGAAGTAGAGTCACAGATGTACAAAACAAACTTATAGATACCAGGGGATAAGGGGGGCGGGGAGGGATAAATTGGGAGACTGGGACTGACATATACACACTACTATATACAAAATAGATGATTAATAAAAACCTGCTGTATAGCACAGGGAACTCTACTCAATACTCTGTAATGGCCTATATGGAAAAAGAATCTAAAAAAAGAAAAAAAGAGTGGATATATGTATATGTATAACTGATTCACTTTGCTGTACACCTGAAACTAACACAACATTGTAAATCAAATATACTCCAATAAAAATTTTTAAAAAGAAAATGAGGTTGAAGGGAGTATAAGTATTCATTCATATCCCTTTATAGAGAAGGAGTGTAAGATGATATCAAGTTGTATGATAAAGGCAAATTATAGAATGGCCTGTATTTAACAATCCCATTTTGAGGAAAAAAAAAAACACAGTGGAACTGATTTTAAAATGACAACACTCGTATATGTCCTCTCTACTTGTCTCTACTAAGTTTGGTGGAACTTTCTGGGTACTCAGAAAAGCTGAAAACATATATTGTGGCTGAATTTGACGGATGACGAGTTCAATGCCACACTGAAATGCATGCTGAAGTTTTCACTTTGATACTTATCTCTAGTACGTGTGTGTGTGTGTGTGTGTGTGTGTGTGTGTGTGTGTGGTATGTGTGCTGTGCATGTGTATCTATATTTATATATACCTCTGTGTGTATATATACAGATATATATGTGTATAACTCTATCTCTTTATATATATGTGTATATATTCACGTGTGTGTTTACATGGATTTATACACATACAATTGTATTTACATATATATATGCCTATGTTTGTGTGCGTGTATGTATGTTTGTATAGAGACTGAGAGATCAGAGAATGGTATTTCATTTCTGGGCTTTTTTTGTTTTTTTGTTTTTTTGTTTTTAACATCTTTATTGGAATATAATTGCTTTACAATGTTGTGTTAGTTCTGCTTTATAACAAAGTGAATCAGTTATACATATACATATGTCCCCATATCACTTCCCTCTTGTGTCTCCCTGCCTCCCATCCTCCCTATCCCACCCCTCTAGGTGGTCACAAAGCACCGAGCTGATCTCCCTGTGCAATGCGGCTGCTTCCCACTAGCTATCTATTTTACATTTGTTAGTGTATATATGTCCATGCCACTCTCTCACTTTGTCCCAGCTTACCCTTCCCCCTCCCCGTATCCTCAAGTCCATTCTCTAGTAGGTCTGCATCTTTATTCCAATCTTTCCCCTGGTTCTTCATGACCATTTTTTTTAATATTCCATATATATGTGTTAGCATACGGTATTTGTTTTTCTCTTTCTGACTGTTTTCCTCTAAGAGTTTGATGGTGTCTGACCTTACATTTAGGTCTTTAAACCATTTTGAGTTTATTTTTGTGTATGGTGTTAGGGAGTGTTCTAATTTCATTCTTTTACATGTAGCTGCCCAATTTTCCCAGCACCACTTATTGAAGAGGCTGTCTTTTCTCCACTGTATACTCTTACCTCCTTTATCAAAGATAAGGTGACCATATGTGCGTGGGTTTATCTCTGGACTTTCTATCCTGTTCCATTGATCTATATTTCTGTTTTTGTGCCAGTACCATACTGTCTTGATTACTGTAGCTTTGTAGTATAGTCTGAAGTCACAGAGCATGATTCTTCCAGCTCCGTTTTTCTTTCTCAAGATTGCTTTGGCTATTCGGGGTCTTTTGTGTTTCCATACAAATTGTGAAATTTTTGTTCTACTTCTGTGTAAAATGCCAGTGGTAGTTTGATAGGGATTGCATTGAATCTGTAGATTGCTTTGGGTAGTAGAGTCATTTTCACAATGTTGATTCTTCCAATCCAAGAACATGGTATATCTCCCCATCTATTTGTATCATCTTTAATTTCTTTCTTATAATTTTCTGCATACAGGTCTTTTGTCTCCTCAGGTAGGTTTATTCCTAGATATTTTATTCTTTTTGTTGCAATGGTAAATGGGAGTGTTTTCTTAATTTCACTTTCAGATTTTTCATCAATAGTGTATAGGAATGCAAGAGATTTCTGTGCATTAATTTTGTATCCTGCTACTTTACCAAATTCATTGATTAGCTCTAGTAGTTTTCTGGTAGCATCTTTAGGATTCTCTAAGTACAGTATCATGTCGTCTGCAAACAATGACAGCTTTACTTCTTCTTTTCCAATTTGGATTCCTTTTATTTCTTTTTCTTCTCTGATTGTTGTGGCTAAAACTTCCAAAAGTATGTTGAATAATAGTGGTGAGAGTGGGCAACCTTGTCTTTTCCTATATTAGTGGAAATGGTTTCAGTTTTTCACCATTGAGGATGATGTTGGCTGTGGTTTGTCATATATGGCTTTTATTATGTTGAGGAAAGTTCCCTCTATGCCTACTTTCTGGAGGGTTTTTATCATAAATGGGTGTTGAATTTTGTCAAAAGCTTTCTCTGTATCTATTAAGATGATCATATGGTTTTTCTCCTTCAATTTGTTAATATGGTGTATCACATTGATTGATTTGCATATATTAAAGAATCCTTGCATTCCTGGTATAAACCCCACTGGATCATGGTGTATGATCCTTTTAATGTGCTGTTGGATTCTGTTTGCTAGGATTTTGTTGAGGATTTTTGCATCTATGTTGATCAGTGATATTGGCCTGTAGTTTTCTTTCTTTGCGACATCTTTGCCTGGTTTTGGTATCAGAGTGATGGTGGCCTTGTAGAATCAGTTTAGGAGTGTTCCTCCCTCTGCTATATTTTGGAAGACTTTGAGAAGGATAGGTGTTAGCTCTTCTCTAAATGTTTGATAGAATTCACCTGTGAAGCCATCTGGTCCTGGGCTTTTGTTTGTTGGAAGATTTTTAATCACAGTTTCCATTTCAGTGCTTGTGATTGGTCTCTTCATATTTTCTATTTCTTCCTGGTTCAGTCTCGGCAGGTTGTGCATTTCTTAGAATTTGTCCATTTCTTTCAGGTTGTCCATTTTATTGGCATATAGTTGCTTGTAGTAATCTCTCATGATCCTTTGTATTTCTGCAGTGTCAGTTGTTACTTCTTTTTCATTTCTAATTCTATTGATTTGAGTCTTCTCCCTTTTTCTCTTGATAAGTCTGGCTAATGGTTTATCAATTTTCTTTATCTTCTCAAAGAACCAGCTTTTAGTTTTATTGATCTTTGCTATCGTTTCCTTCATTTCTTTTTCATTTATCTCTGATCTGATCTTTATGGTTTCTTTCCTTCTGCTAACTTTGGGGATTTTTTGTTCTTCTTTCTCTAATTGCTTTAGGTGTAAGGTTAGGTTGTTTATTTGAGATGTTTCTTGTTTCTAAAGGTAGGATTGTATTGCTATAAACTTCCCTCTTAGAACTGCTTTTGCTGCATCCCATAGCTTTTGGGTCATTGTGTTTTCATTGTCATTTGTTTCTAGGTATTTTTTTTATTTCCTCTGTGATTTCTTCAGTGATCTCTTGGTTATTAAGTACAATGTTGTTTAGCCTCCATGTGTTTGTATTTCTTACAGATTTTTTTCCTGTAATTTATATCTACTCTCATAGCACTGTGGTCGGAAAAGATACTTGATACAATTTCAATTTTCTTAAATTTACCAAGGCTTGATTTGTGACCCAAGATATGATCTATCCTGGAGAATGTTCCATGAGCACTTGAGAAGAATGTGTATTCTGTTGTTTTTGGATGGAATGTCCTATAAATATCAATTAAGTCCATCTTGTTTAATGTATCATTTAAAGCTTGTGTATCATTTAAAGCTTGTGTATCAATGTATCATTTAAAGCTTGAGTTTCCTTATTTATTCTCATTTTGGATCATCTGTCCATTGGTGAAAGTGGGGTGTTAAAGCCCCCTAGTATGATTGTGTTACTGTTGCTTCCCTTCTTATGGCTGTTAGTATTTGCCTTATGTATTGAGGTGCTCCTATGTTGGGTGCATAAATATTTACAATTGTTATATCTTCTTCATGGATCGATCCCTTCCCATAATCGACCATTATGTAGTGTCCTTCTTTGTCTCTTGTAATAGTCTTTGTTTTAAGGTCTATTTTGTCTGATATGTGAATTGCTACTCCAGCTTTCTTTTGATTTCCATTTGCATGGAATATCTTTTTCCATCCCCTCACTTTCAGTCTGTATGTGTCCCTAGGTCCGAAGTGGGTCTCTTGTAGACAGCATATATATAGGTCTTGTTTTTGTATCCATTCAGCCAGTCTATGTCTTTTGATGGGAGCATTTAATCCATTTACATTTAAGGTAATTATCGATATGTATCTTCCTATTACCATTTTCTTAATTGTTTTGGGTTTATTATTGTAGGCCTTTTCCTTCTCTTCTGTTTCCTGCCTAGAGAAGTTCCTTTAGCATTTGCTCTAAAGCTGGTTTGGTGGTGCTGAATTCTCTTAGCTTTTGTTTGTCTGTAAAAGTTTTAATTTCTCCATCAAATCTTAATGAGATCCTTGCTGGGTAGAGTAATCTTGGTTGTAGGCTTTTCTCCTTCATCACTTTAAATATGTCCTGCGACTCCCTTCTGGCTTGCAGAGTTTCTGCTGAAAGATCAGATGTTAACCTTATGGGGATTCCCTTATGTGTTATTTGTTCTTTTTCCCTTGCTGCTTTTAATATTTTTTCTTTGTTTTTAATTTTTGATAGTTTGATTAATATGTGTCTTGGCGTGTTTCTCCTTGGATTTATCCTGTATGGGACTCTCTGTGCTTCCTGGACTTGATTAACTATTTCCTTTCCCATATTAGGGAAGTTTTCAACTATAATCTCTTCAAATATATTCTCACTCCCTTTCTTTTCCTCTTCTTCTTCTGGGATCCCTATAATTCGAATGTTGGTGCGTTTAATGTTGTCCCAGAGTTCTCTGAGATTGTCCTCAGTTCTTTTCATTCTTTTTTCTTTATTCTGCTCTGCAGTAGTTATTTCCACTATTTTATCTTCCAGGTCACTTATCCATTCTTCTGCCTCAGTTATTCTGCTATTGATCCCTTCTAGAGAATATTTAATTTCATTTATTGTGTTGTTCCTCACTGTTTGTTTGCTCTTTAGTTCTTCTACCTCCTTGTTACACGTGTCTTGTATTTTTTCCATTCTATTTCTAAGATTTTGTATCACCTTTACTATCATTACTCTGAATTCTTTTTCAGGTAGACTGCCTATTTCCTCTTCATTTGTTAGGTCTGGTGGGTTTTTGCCTTGCACCTTCATCTGCTGTGTGTTTCTCTGTCTTCTCATTTTGCTTAACTTACTGTGTTTGGGGTCTCCTTTTCGCTGGCTGCAGGTTCGTAGTTTCCGTTGTTTTTGGTGTCTGTCCCCAGTGGCTAAGGTTGGTTCAGTGGGTTGTGTAGGCTTCCTAGTGGAGGGGACTAGTGCCTGTGTTCTGGTGGAGGAGGCTGGATCTTGTCTTTGGTGGGCAGGTCCACGTCTGGTGGTGTGTTTTGTGGTGTCTGTGGCCAAATTATGATTTTAGACAGCCTCTGTGCTAATGGATGGGGTTGTGTTCCTGTCTTGCTAGTTGTTTGGCATAGGGTGTCCTGCACTGTAGCTTGCTGGTCGTTGAGTGGAGCGGGGTCTTGGCATTGAGACGGAGATCTCTGGGAGATTTTCGCCATTTGATATTACGTGGAGCTGGGAGGTCTCTTGTGGACCAGTGTCCTGAACTTGGTTCTCCCACGTCAGTGGCACAGCCCTGATGCCTGGCTGGAGCACCAAGAGCCTGTCCTCCACACAGCTCAGAATAAAAGGGAGGAAAAAAAGAAAGAAAGAAAGAAGAAGATAAAATAAAATAAAGTAAAATACAATAAAATAAAGCTATTAAAATAAAAAATAATTATTAAGAAAAAAAATTTTTTTTTGTAATAAAAAAAAAACGGACAGACAGAACCCTAGGACAAATGGTCAAAGCAAAGCTATACAGACAAAATCACACACAGAACCATACACAAACACACTCATAAAAAGAGAAAAAGGGGAAAATATATATATATATATATCGTTGCTCCCAAAGTCCACCTCCTCAATTTGGGATGATTCGTTGTCTATTCAGGTATTCCACAGATGCAGGGTACATCAAGTTGATTGTGAAGATTTAATCCACTGCTCCTGAGGCTGCTGGGAGAAAGTTCCCTTTCTCTTCTTTGTTGGCACAGCTCCCAGGGTTCAGCTTTGGATTTGGACCCGCCTCTGCGTGTAGGTCGCCTGAGGGCGTCTGTTCTTCGCTCAGACAGGACGGGGTTAAAGGAGCAGCTGATTCGGGGGCTCTGGCTCACTCAGGCCGGCGGGAGGGAGGGGTATGGATGCGGGGCGAGCCTGCGGCGGCAGAGGCCAGCATGACGTTGCACCAGCCTGATGCGCGCCCTGCATTCTCCCGGGGAAGTTGTCCCTGGATCACGGGACCCTGGCAGTGGCGGGCTGCACAGGCTCCCAGGAGGGGAGGTGTGGATAGTGACCTGTGCTCACACACAGGCTTCTTGGTGGCGGCAGCAGCAGCCTTAGCGTCTCATGCCCATCTCTGGGGTCCGCGCTGATAGCCGCGGCTTGCGCCCATCTCTGGAGCTCCTTTAAGCAGCGCTCTGAATCCCCTCCCCTCGCACACCAGGAAACAAAGAGGCAAGAAAAAGTCTCTTGTCTCTTCGGCAGCTCCAGACTATTTCCCGGACTCCCTCCTGGCCAGCTGTGGCACACTAGCCCCCTTCAGGCTGTGTTCACGCTGCCAACCCCAGTCCTCTCCCTGGGATCCGACCGAAGCCCGAGCCTCAGCTCCCAGCCCCCGCCCGCCCCGGCTGGTGAGCAGACAAGCCTCTCGGGCTGGTGAGTGCTGGTCGGCACCGCTCCTCTGTGCGGGAATCTCTCCGCTTTGCCCTCCGCACCCCTGTTGCTGCGCTCTCCTCTGTGGCTCTGAAGATCTCCCCTCCGCCACCAGCAGTCTCTGCCTGCGAAGGGGCTTCCTAGTGTGTGGAAACCTTTCCTCCTTCACAGCTCCCTCCCACTGGTGCAGGTCCAGTCCCTATTCTTTTGTCTCTGTTTTTTCTTTTTTCTTTTGCCCTACCCAGGTACGTGGGGAGTTTCTTGCCTTTTGGGAGGTCTGAGGTCTTCTGCCAGCGTTCAGTAGGTGTTCTGGAGGAGTTGTTCCACATGTAGATGTATTTCTGATGTATTTTTGGAGAGGAAGGTGATCTCCGTGTCTCACTCTTCCGCCATCTTGAAGCTCCTCTCAGTTTTGTTTTAGTTTGTAACTAACAGCCATTACTTCACATAGTATGGTTATAATAGCTGCTTTAATATATTTTTTCTGCTGATTCCAATACTTGCATCATCCTAGCATTTGCCTCTGTTGTTTGAATTTTCCCTTGGCATTTTTTACATTTTCCTGGTTCTTCTTTTTTTTTTATTAATTTTTACACTTCATTTATTTATTTATTCTTTTGGCTGTGTTGGGTCTTCGTCTCCGTGCGTGAGCTTTCTCTAGTTGCGGCGAGCGGGGACCACTCTTCATCGTGGCGTGTGGGCCTCTCACCGTCGCGGCCTCTCTTGTTGTGGAGCACAGGCTCCAGATGTGCAGGCTCAGTACTTGTGGCTCACGGGCCCAGTCGTTCCGCGGCATGCGGGATCCTCCCAGACCAAGGCTCGAACCCGTGTCCCCTGCACCGGCAGGCAGACTCTCAACCACTGCGCCACCAGGGAAGCCCCTGGTTCTTCTTATTCCAAGTATTTTTAAGTATATCCTGCACATTTTAGTATTATATTGTTGGACATTGTATCTGACTTAATACTATGAAGCATGTTTATTTTGGTTTTTGTTTTTTGTTTAGTTCACTTTTGTTTTGTTTTAGGTTCAGACCACAAATTCTTATCCTAGTTTTATTGTCTGTAGTTGCACTCTCAGTTCAAATTTCAAAGGCTTTGCAGTGCTATTCACATCTGGCCCATATACGTGCCACCCAGTGAGGAATGTGGGATTTGGACAGTAGTTTACTTGTTTGATCAGTTCTCAAATCAAATCTTGAGCTATTGTTTTAGCTCAAGATCCACGCATGTGCAGTCTGTTCATGAACTCAGAACTTTATACACAATTTTACATGGTTAGGTTAGGCTCCGGTTAAATAATTTATCCTGAGGTCAAACACTGCTAAGAAGAACAGAGTGCTCTGGCACATTTCAAAATGATTACTTTTCCCCTCTCCTGCTGGAAGCATAAGGAGTTTTTACTATGACATATTTACTGTGAGAACCTAGCTGAGCTCCTAGAGGTAAAACTCACAAAAGTGTGGGGAACCCCTATGACTGGGTCCCCCTGGCATTTTTAACTCACAGACTTGTTCACAGTGAGCCTCCGGCAATACATCAATTAGAGTTCAGTTCAATTAGATTTCCTGCCCCAGCACTTGTTCCTGCAGAGGTTTCTGATCTTGAGTTTTTGCTTTGGCAAGTTAGGATTCTCTGTATTCTCCTGTCTCCCCAGTGTTCAGGCAGTGGTTTGGCCTGTGACCTCTCTTTGCTATGAATATAAGAAGAGTTGTTGAGGACTTCCCTGGTGGTGCAGTGGTTAAGAATCCGCCTGCCAATGCAGGGGACACGGTTTTGAGCACTGGTTTGGGAAGATCCCACATGCCACGGAGCAGCTAAGCCCTTGCACCACAACTACTGAGCCTGCGCTCTAGGACCTACGAGCCACAACTACTGAGCCCGCGTCCTACAACTACTGAAGCCCGCATGCCTAGAGCCCACACTCCACAACAAGAGAAGCCACCACGATGAGAAGCCTGTGCACCGCAACGAAGAGTAGCCCCCGCTCACTACAACTACAGAAAGCCCACATGCAGCAACGAAGACCCAACACAGCCAAAAATAAATAAATAAATTTATTTTTAAAACAAAGAAGAGTTGTTGACTTTTCAGTGTGTTCAGCTTTTTACTTGTTGTTAGGATGGAGTGGCAACCTCTAATCTCCTCACATGTGGAACTGGGACTGGAAGTCTGCCATTGGTTGATTTCTTAAAAACATTAAACCAATCTTGCAGTCTTGGGATAATCTTTGCTTTGTCGTAATGTACTATCTTTTTATGTATCACTGAGTTGATTTTTGTGACTCTATTCAAGAAGGAAATTCAACTGTAATTTTCAGATTTTAAAAAATGCCCTTTTCAGATGTTGATAAACCTCACAAACAACTTGGGTAATAATCACCCACCACGCTGGCCTCATTTTCTGAAAATTTCTGAACAATGGATGTTATTTTTTCCTTGAACATGTGATAGGATTCACCTGTGTAAGTATCTGGAACTAGAGTTGTTTTTTTTAGAGGTTTGTGAAGAGTTATTCAAAATGTTTAACAAGTAAGAGGCTATTCAGGCTTTTTATTTCAGCTCTGAATGGATAAAGAAGATGTGGCACATATATAAAGTGGAATATTACTCAGCCATAAAGAGAAACGAAGTTGAGTTATTTGTAGTGAGGTGGATGGACCTAGAGTCTGTCACACAGAGTGAAGTAAGTCAGAAAGAGAAAAACAAATACTGTATGCTAACACATATATATGGAATCTAAAAAAAAAAAAAAGGTCATGAAGAACCTAGGGACAAGACTGGAATAAAGACCCAGACCTACTAGAGAATGGACTTGAGGACACGGGGAGGGAGAATGGTAAGCTGGGACAAAGTGACAGAGTAGTAGTGTATATATGGACATATATACACTAGCAAATGTAAAATAGATAGCTACTGGGAAGCAGTCGCATAGCACAGGGAGATCAGCTCGGTGCTTTGTGACCACCTAGAAGGGTGGGATAGGGAGGATGAGAGGGAGACGAAAGGGGGAGGAGATATGGGGGTATATGTATATGTATAACTGATTCACTTTGTTATAAAGCAGAAACTAACACACCATTGTAAAGCAATTATACTCCAATAAAAATGTTAAAAAAAAAAAAGATAGGGGTAGGGTTAGGGTTGCATTTTTCTTAGGTTTAGGATTTTTTCATCTACCTAAATTGTCAAATTTATTGGTATAAATGGATCATTGTGTTGTCTCAATAACATTTTTATAAGAATTTATTGAGAAATAATTACTGTACCATAATGTATACTATTTAAAGTGTACAATTCAATGGTTTTTAGAATACCATTAGAGTTGTGCAATCAAGATTTCATTAGGATTTGAATTTGGAAAGACAAAATATCACAAGTTGTTAGAAATGTCAAAAGATCTGTACACTTGGTTAACTAGAATCATGGGTCACTAAGAAACTATTTCGCCACCTATTTAACCAGAATACTAATAAAAGATTTCAGAAGTAAATATTGGAGGTAATGTGATTAAAAACAGCCTTCTCTCTTTTAGAAGTAAGAAGACTCAGTTATCTTACAAATAAAGGACATGATAAACCAACAAGAAGCACAGGAAATTATTCTGATAAGACACAGAATCTCTGCTTTCTAGGGAGATTACTTAGAAGGTAAGGAAAAACCTATTATAATCTCTTATTAAGAGCAAACCTAAGAGGGTTTTGTCTTAGCAACTTTCAAATATACAATATAGTATTATTAACTATAGTCATCATGCTGTACATTACATCCCCATGATTTATTTATTTTATAACTAAGAGTTTGTACCTTTTTAATGGCTTCATAACTATGTTTCATTTTTTAATATATTTTTATTGAAGTGTAGTTGATTTACAATGTTATGTTAGTTTCTGGTGTACAGCAAAGTGATTCAGTTATATATATAAATATATACATATATATATATATATACACACACATTCTTTTTCATATTCTTTCCCATTATGGTTAACTACAGGATACTGAATATAGTTTCCTGTGCTATACAGTAGGACCTTGTTGTTTATATACTTTATATATAGTAGTTTATATCTGCTAATCCCAAACTCCTAATTTATCCCTTCCCCACCCCCTTTCCCTTTTGGTAACCATAAGTTTGTTTTCTATGTCTGTAAGTCTGTTTCTGTTTTGTAAATATCAATAAGTTCATTTGTATCATTTTTTATTAGATTCCACATGTAAGTGATATCATATGATATTTGTCTTTCTCTGTCTGACTTACTTCACTTAGTATAATAATCTCTAGGTCCATCCATGTTGCTGCAAATGGCATTATTTCATTTTTTTTATGGCTGAGTAGTATTCCATTGTATATATGTACCACATCTTCTTTATCCATTCATCTGTCAATAGACATTTAGGTTGCTTCCATGTCTTGGCTATCGTAAATAGTGCTGCTGTGAACATTGGGGTGCATGTATCTTTTTGAATTAGAGTTTTCTCCAGATATATGCCCAGGAGTGGAATTGCTGGATCATATGGCAACTCTATTTTTTGGTTTTGAAGGAACCTCCACACTGTTTTCCATAGTGGCTGCACCAATTTAAATTCCCACCAACAATGTAGGAGGATTCCTTTTGCTCCACACCCTCTCCAGCATTTAGTGTTTGTAAACTCTTTTTTTTAATTTATTTTATTTTATTTATTTATTTGGCTGTGCTGGTTCTTAGTTGTGGAACACGGGATCTTTGATGCCACATGCAGGACCTTCGTTGCACTTGGGATCTTTTAGTTGTGGCATGCAGGATCTTTTAGTTGTGGTATGCAGGATCTTTAATTGTGGCATGTGGGATCATCTTTTAGTTGTGGCATGTGGGCTCTTACTTACGGCATGCGGGATCTAGTTCCTCAACCACAGTTCGAACCTGGGCTCCTTGCATTGGGAGTGCAGAGTCTTAACCATTGGACCACCAAGGGAAGTCCCTGTTTGTAAACTTTTTGATGATGGTCATCCTGACCCGTGTGAGGTGATACCTCACTGTAGTTTTGATTTGCATTTCTCTAATAATCAGCGATGTTGAGCATTGAAGAAGATATCTTCTAATCCTAGTTTGTTGAGAGTTTTTATCATGGAAGGGTGTTGAATTATGCTAAAGGCTTTGTAAATGTCTCTTAAGATGATCATGAGGTTTTGTCTGGTATACTGTTAGATGTATTACACTGTGATTTCTTTTTTTAATATAAATATATTTATTTATTTTTATTTTTGTCCATGTTTGGTCTTCGTTGCTGCTTGCGGGCTTCCTCTAGTTGCGACGGGCAGGGGCTACTCTTCGTTGCAGTACGTGGGCTTCTCATTGCAGTGGCTTCTCTTGTTGCGGCACACAGGCTCTAGGCATGCGGGCTTCAGTAGCTGTGGCACGCAGGCTCAGTAGTTGTGGCTCGAGGGCTCTAGAGCACAGGCTCAGTTGTTGTGGTGCAGGGGCTTAGTTGCTCTGCACTATGTGGGATCTTCCCGGATCAGGGCTCGAACCCGTGTCCCCTGCATTGGCAGGTGGATTCTTAACCACTGCTGCTCCAGAGAAGTCCCTACTCTGTGATTTCTTCATGTTAAACCAACATTATATTCCTGGGATAAAAATCCTTTGGTCATGGCATACAATCTTTGTGTATGTTATTGGACTGGTACAGGCATTATGCCCAAGGAGTCTTGGTCTTTTGCAGGGAGAGTCCAAAACAGGTTCAGTCAGGCAAGAAACTCATACAATATGGAAGACTCTCTTCTATCATTATGCAAAATCATGCATGAAGTGAATCTTTTTTAAGAATGAGGAGAAAGTTCATAATGAAAAACGATAACAACTACCATGAACAAAAATTACAAAATATCACACACGCACACACACAATGCCACATATATCATGATTCCATTTATATGAAATGTCCAGATTAGGCAAATCCATAGTGGCAGAAAGGAGATTAGTGGTTGCCAGTGTTTGAGGATAGCAGAGAATGGGGTGTGAGTGCTTACTGGGTATAGGGTTTCTTTTTGAGTTGATGAAAATGCTCTGAAACTAGATAGGGGTGATGGTTGCACAGCATCGTGAATGTACTAAAATAACTGATTTGTACGTTTTATTTTATTTTTAAAACTTTTATTTAATTTGTACATTTTAAAGTGACTAAAATCATTAATTTTATGTTATTTTATTTTCACTTTAGTTTAAAAATAAGAAAGAAAGAAACGTGCAACCCGGTCTTAACAGAGAAGAGGCTTCTTGTAAAAAAAATGCCTGACTTGGGACGGAAAGGATGATTAGGGCTTAGAAAGTCAATGGGGGCCGAAGCTGTGCATGAAATCTAGTTAGGGGAATGAAGATGGGCAAATGTCCATTAGAAGAAAGAGAACTAGCATATTAGAAGGATTAAAAGATGATCTGTGCAGCTACAGCAGTGAGCATGGAATGTGTTCATTTTGTGATGTATCCAGACATTAATTTGCACTTACTCTGTGCCAAGCTCTACATCAAGTAGGCCCTTGTAAAGTATTAGCTCATTAAATCTGTACAGCAACCCGATGAGGTTGGGACTATTTTTCACCTCATTTACAGAGGGAGAAATAATTGAGAATTATTATATAAGACAGGACTTGAGATATTAAGTCCTGAGCCCAAGATCTCACAGCCTGTAAGTGAGCTGGAACTTTTATCCAGGGAGTGTGGTTTGAGAGCTCACACTCAACGGCCACAGCTGCCCAAAGACACCACGTCCTGCCTCTGCAGGGCAGCTCATCTCATGAGTTTAAAGACACAGGGGATTGGAAAGTGTTTCTGTGTAGAGTTTATGTTTACAGTTTGCCTAAAGTTCAACCGAAATAATCTTTACCCATCCACTCACACACACCCACTCAGCCCTCCAGATATGTTTCTGAGTCATAGAAGGTTTTTGCCTCTACACAGTGTTTACACAGATTTTACCTTTAGATCTCCCAATTCTTCCAAAATCTTAAGGTGATTTTGAAATCCTTCAGGTAGAAAAACTGCCTCACCTAAGAGTGATGTTCCCTCTGGGGCTCGGGCAGAGGGGTTGAGTGTGCCTGAGGCTGGAATATTAAACAAACATATGGGGAAGGAAGCTTTTTTCCTAATCTCTGAGTTTCCTAGGTGGCCATGTGAGAAAGAAGAGAAGTCATTATGTACATGAACTTTTCTACATCAAAATGAATGATATATGTAAATTTCATTAAAATCTGTCAGTGGTTCACTATTTACCATATAAACATAAGTACACCTCCTAACAAAGGTCTTAAATTTTCTTCTTGTGTTTTTGGAAGTGGGTGTTGCTGATGTTATCGTCACTTGTGTGTTTACTTTGTCTCAGAAGGCATACTGTTTGCATTCTTTGTCAGGATATATGTGCTATAAGAGGAAGTAGATGCGAGGTAAGTAAAAGTTGTTTAATATCTGAGCTCAAAATTCTATTACCTGTTCTAAGTTTCTGGGTCTCTGCCAACCCTGTTTTGCCTTTCCAGCTGGCTCACTATTAAGCTGTGCCTGTAGAGATTTCCTGAGAGAGACAGGAAGTCTGAAGGAAGGAGAATCTACTATGTCTTGTCTCAGTTCCTTTTCCTCTCTGTATCACCCCCCTAAAGGCAAGAATACTCTTTCAAATGAATTTTTTTTAATTTATTTATTTTGTTTTTATTTATTTATTATTTTTGGCTGTGTTGGGTCTTCGTTGCTGTGTGCAGTCTTTCCCTAGTTGCGGCGAGCGGGGACTACTCTTCATTGTGGTGCGTGGGCTTCTCATTGCGGTGGTTTCCCTTGTTGCGGAGCACGGGCTCTAGATGCACGGGCTTCAGTAGTTGTAGCATGTGTGCTCAGTAGTTGTGGCTCACAGACTCTAGAGCGCAGGCTCAGTAGTTGTGGCACATGGGCTTAGTTGCTCTGCAGCATGTGGGATCTTCCCGGACCAGGGCTAGAACCCATGTCCCCTGCATTGGCAGGTGGATTCTTAACCACCGCACCATCAGGGAAGCCCTCAGATAAATTTTTAAGAAGACTTCTTTTATATGTCTTTTATATGAATATATGATATTTTCTTTATCCTTTCATCTTCCCACAAACACATAGGTTGTCTCCATTCCTCGGCTATTGTGAATACTGCTGCAATGAGGATAAGAGAGCAGAGCAGAAATCACGTCCTTTGGATCAGTTTTCAGGAGTGGGATTGCTGGGTGATCTGATACTTCTATTTTCAATTTTTTGAGGAAACTCCATACAGTTGTCCATAGTGGCTGCACCATTTTACATTCCCACCAACAGGGCACGAGGGTTCCCTTTTTACCACACACTTGCCAACACTTGCTATCTCTTCTCCTTTTGGTAATAGCCATTCTAATAGGTGTGATGTCTTAACTACAGCTTTGATTTGCATTTCTCTGATGGTTAGTGATGTTGAACACCTTTTCATATACCTATTAGCCAGTTGTATGTCTTCTTTGGAAAAATGATTATTCGGACGGTGTGCCCTTTTATTAATTATTTGCTGGGGGTTCTTTTGTTTTTTGTTTTTTGTTTTGCTGTTGAGTTGCTTGAATTCCTTATATATTTTGAATATTAACCCCTCAACAGATACATGATTTGCAAATATTTTCTTCTGCTTCATAGGTAAGTTGCCTTTTCATTTTGTTGATTGTTTCTTTTGCTGTGCACAAGCTTCTTAGTTTGATGTAGTCCACTTGTTTATTTTTGTTTTTGTTGCCTTTGTTTTGGTGTCAATTCAAAAAAAATCATTGCCATAAACTATGTCAAGGAGCTTACCCCCTGTGTTTTCTTCTAGGAGTTTTACAGTTTCAGGCCTTACGTTTAAGTCCATTTTGAGTTCATTTTGGGGTATGGTGTAAGATAAGGGTCCAATATAGTTTTTTTGCACATGGATATCCAGTTTTCCCAACACCATTCATTAAAGAGACTATCCTGTCCTCATTGTGTGTTCTTGGAGTTCTTGTCAAACAGTTGAGCATATATGTGTGGGTTTATTCCTGGGCTCTATATTTTGTTCCACTGGTCTATGTATATATCTGTTCTTATGCCAGTACCATGCTGTTTTGATTACTATACCATTGTAAAATAATGAAATCAGGAAGCACGATGCCTCCAGGTTTAGGTTTGTTATTTGGGGGGTGGTTCATCAAAGGGTACAAATGATCAGTTATAAGATAAACACATTCTAGGGATCTAATGTACAGCATACTGATTATAATTTAAAATATTGTAAGGTATACTGGAGACGTGCTGAGAGAGTAGATCTTAGTTTTATCCCACACACCACCCCAAAAATACCTTTAGCTATGTGAGGTGATAGATTTATTAATTAGTTTGACTGTGGTAATCATTTCACAATGTATAAATACAGCAAGCACCACATTGTTCACCTTAAATATACAAATTTTATTTGTAAATTATACTTCCAAAAAGTTGGAAGGGATGGGAGGAATGTGTGTCCTGTTCACATGGAAAAAATTAATTAATATAAACTGTCAGAGGTAACGCACAGGATTTGGGTTACTAGAAAAATACATTTTAAGTCAACTGTCTCCAATAAACTCAATGAGCAAAATTAAACAATGATCAAAGAACTAGGAAACAATGAGAAAGATGTATCACAAAGAGATAGAAATTATAAGTAGGGACAAAATAAAAGTTCTTCAGCTGCAAAGCACAGTAAGTGAAATGAAAAATTAATAAAAGATGTCCAACAGCAAATTTGACCGGGAGAAAAAGAATCAGCGAATTTTAAAAGGTTAGTTGAAATATCCAGTCTCTGGAAAGGAAAAGAGGAGCAGAAAAGCAAAGAATGAAGAATAATGAGCAAAGCCTATGAGACTTATGTGCATCAGCAAGCTTATCAATGTACACATAATGACAGTTGCAGAGGCAGAGGAGAGAGAGAAAAGGGCAGGAAATCATTGAAGAAATGATGCCTGAAAACCTCCAAAACTGGGGGAAAGACATGAATCTACACACCTGATAAGTTCCACAAACTCCAAGCAGGATAAAATCAGACATCCCCACCTAGGCACATCATGATCAAATTATCAAAAGTCAAAGACAAAGGGTGAACCTTGAAAACAGCAATAGAAACAACTCCTCACCTACAAGTAATCCTCGGTGAGATTTGTGCCCATTTCTCTACAGAAACCATAAAGGACAGGTGGAATTGGAATGACATATTAAAAGCGTAGAACAAATGAACAAAAATACACCTTTCAACCAAGAATTCTATATGTGGGGAAAATGAAGGGGAGATAAAGGCATTCCAAGACAAGCAAAAACTAAGAGAGTACATAGCTAGTAAGCTTGCCCTACCAAAAGTACTAAAAGTAGTCCTTCGGGCTGAATTGAAACAATGCTGGGCACTTATTTGAAGCAATATGAAGAAATAAACCACAAAGGCCAAGGTAACTACACAGGTAAATGCAAAAGCCAGTATTGCTGCACTTGTGGTTTGTAGCTGCACTTTTGGTTTGCTGCTCTTTTTGTTCTCATATATGATTTAAAATACAAATGTATAAAGCATTAACTATAAATCTCTGTTAATGGGCACCAAATATACAAACATGTCATGTGTCACCATAATTAAATAAAGAAATGTGGCAGAGCTGGGGAAAAGCAGAGTTTTTGAATATTATTGAAACTATCCCTGTATTAATACAAACTTGATTATTATGAAGTTAAGGTATTAATTGTAACTCCCAGTGTAACCACCAACACTGCCCCCACAAAAAGCTCCAGAACTAAAAGAGAAACTTAAAAAAGTAAAGAAAAAAGAGTGATAAAGAATCACTTTCGGGGGCTACCCTGGTGGCGCAGTGGTTGAGAATCTGCCTGCCAATGCAGGGAACATGGGTTCGAGCCCTGGTCTGGGAAGATCCCACATGCCGCGGAGCAACTAGGCACATGAGCCACAATTACTGAGCCTGTGCGTCTGGAGCCTGTGTCCCGCAACAAGAGAGGCCGCGATAATGAGAGGCCCGTGCACCGTGGTGAAGAGTGGCCCCCACTTGCCACAACTAGAGAAAGCCCTCGCACAGAAACGAAGACCCAACACAGCCATAAATAAATAAATTAATTAATTAAATAAACCCAAAGTTTAAAAAAAAAAGTAAGCTGAAATTTTTTTTTTAAAAAAAGAATCACTTTGTACACTAGAAAAATTAAATTAATAACAGCGAAATACAGTAATTGAGGGGTGAAGGAACAAAAAAAGGCTGACATGTGGAAAATAAATAGGAAACGGTCAGGAAAAGTCTTTCCCTGTCAGTAATCAATACAATAACCATAGATAAAACTGTTCAACGAAAAGACAGCACAAGTGAGTGAACTTCAGGCAGTCACCTTAGCGCTGGATGCTCTGGCCAACAGTGAGCCCCGTCTGCACATTTTCATAGACAATCAGGCCATTGTCGTCGGTCTGGCTGTCTGGTCCGGCCCATGGCAGCAACGACGTTTCCTTGTGTAAAACTGTCCCCTTTGGGGTAAAGAGCCCTGGGAATCTCTTGGCCCACAGACTCCCAAATTATAAATCCAGGTCACACGTGTCTCTATATATACTGAAGCCACTATGCAGGGCTTTGCCAAGACCCTCCTTCTTGGCTTTGGAGTTCCGGGCCTTATTGATGGTGACCGAGGCATGCATTTTACTTCTCAGGATACACAACGCTGGGCTCTTGAACGGCATTCAGTGGACCTTTTGCCTCCCTACCCGGCCTTAGGCTGCAGGACTCAGAGTTCCAGAGTGGCTTACTTCCACAAGTTCAAATTCCATTACAGGAAAATGGCACGTTTCAGTCGCCAGTCACACGCCAGAGGTGAATTGTAGTATAGCGTCTGACTGCATCCTTTGATGTTTGACTGCTGAGGGCTTTTAAACGTCAACCCTCCCTCTTCCCCAGTGCCCCACACTCTCTCCTTTGGCGCGGTTGTAGGGTGGAGGGGAGGAGGAGTGGGCGTCAAACTACACTAGCTACTGCCAGCACAAGGGAACTGTCATGCTGGCCCCATCCGCTAATCACAGTAGAACTCCCAAAGCAATTTCTTCCTTTCCTGACTCTCTCAAGTCTTTTTTGAAGCAGCTTGAAAAGGCTACCCTGCTCTCCCCCCAGAAGCCTCCTCATGTAAGGAATACACTTTGCATCGCGTCTCGGTAGTGTGTGTGTGTGTGTGTGTGTGTGTGCGCGTGTGGTGTCACCAGTCTTGATTGACCTTTGAACCCAACTTGGGGTAGGGGTCCATACTGACTCAGGGTGGCAACAACAGCTCTTCTCGCCAACCTTCCCAGGAGCGCAGTGCAGAATGTGTGCTTCCCATCCGTGAAACGTTAGGGTCTGTCAAATTAGATGTCCTGGATCCCAAGGCGGTGTGCTTACTGGAAGTAAGGGACATAGCTTATGTTCTCCTGAACGTGAAGTTACAGCTAACACCCACTCTTGCTTCTGTGCCCAGCGACAATAGTAAGTGGGATTAGCATAAAATAGTTGTCGATTTCTTCCTCGTTTTAAGCATTCGTTACCCTTGACCACTCGGCTAAGTGGGGCTGAGTACAACAAAAAGTCTCGGACTGTTGACCGAGAAATCATTCTAGGAAGCCTGTCCTGTTAACGTGTGCCATGCTGTATTAGTCTGCTCAGGCTGCCCTAATAAAATGCCATAGGCTGGGCGGCTTAAACAAGACATTGGTTTATTTCCTACAGTTCTGGAGGCTAGGAAGCCCAAGGTCAGGGTGCCAGCATGGTGGAGTTCTTGGTGAGGGCCCTCGTTTTGGCTTGAAGATAGCCGCCTTCTTCCTGTGGCTTCACGTTGGGGTGGTGGGCGGAGAGCACCATCTATGGCCTCTTCCTGTAAGGGCAGTAGTCCCAACGTGTGGACCGCAGCCTCCTGACCTTACCGAAACTGAATGACCTACCAAAGACCCAGTCTCCAAATACCATCTCCTGGGGGCGGGGTGGGGTGGGGGACGGGCTTCATCGTGTGAATTGGGGAGGCAGGGGATGTACACAATCCAGTGCAGAGCAGGTGCTCAGCCCAGTCTTTAAAAGAAGTATCTCCCTCTGTCTCTGTCTCTGTCTCTGTGTCTCTCTCTTCCCTCTCTCTGTCTGTCTTCATTTCTTGGCGGCTGGAAGTGAATTGGGGAGCCCTGATGAAACACTGTCCGGCTCCTGTCTTTACTGCTTTCTCTCCACTCTCCATTCTCACTGCATCCATATCGACTTTGTATGTCCTTTTCTAAGTAGCTTTAACAGCATTAAAACCTCCAAATTCTCTCGCTCTCTCTTGTGGGAGGTTTTAAGCGTTGCTGAGATTTGATCTATACACCTTCTCTCTCTCTCGTTTTTGAACTAAGTGTGTCTCAGTCAGCGTGAGCTGCCCCCCAGGGTGGCAGTTGGGGAACACATGCAGGTTCCCGTACCCCAGGGCGCCGCCCTATAGGGACACTGTAGCTTTGCTCTTGCAGTGGTGGAATGAAAAGGAAGGGATGTATGTTAATATAAATGTTTCAGACATTACATGAAATTTCTAAAAAAAAAAAAAAAAAAAAAAAAAAAAAGAAAGAAAAGGAAGGGATTCCTGTGGGCTCGCGGAGGCTCAGGGTGAGCTGGGCCTTTAAGGCTTCCAGGGAAGCTGAAGACCTTGGTCACTCATTGGACGGCGGTGCTGTCAATCCTTGGCTGCTGGCAAATGAGCTTAGAGCCGGCGCTGGAGGAAGTGGCCCTTGGTTGACCCTTCCAAGGTCCGCCTCCCGTCGCCAGCCAGTCAGGCTCTTTCCCGCCCTGTGCGCAGCGGCCTCGGCGCAGTCTCGGTGGGGCGCTCCACAGGCCGGCGGTCTGCCCTTCCCGTGGCGGGGCCCCGAGAGGCATCTTCGCAGACTCTTGTCCCCTGTGCAGCCGGCTTCTCTGCAGCCCCCACCCCGTGCCGGAGGCCCCGCTGCCAACAGCATCCCCTCCCTCAGCGATACTCAGCCCGGCGGCCGCCATCTTCCCCGCAGCCCGATCCGTGTGTGGCGCGTCCCTCCTGCCATGTCTGCCACAGAGGAGCGAGGGCCGATCCCAGGTGGCCAGGCCGGAGCTGGTGGCGGGGCGGGTGGCGACCCCAGTCCCCTCGGGGTCCGCGCATCCCCTTCGGGAGGGATGGATGGAGCCGAGGGGGCCGCGGCCCTTCTGGCCTCCCTGGGGCTCTCCAGAGCCCTTCACGGGGAGGATGGTGGGCAGGAGGCCGCCCAGGCCGCAGTGGAAGAAGACTGGGATGTAGAGCTGGTGGAGGAGGAGGAGGAGGAGGAGACGGAGGAGGAGGAGGAGGAGGAGGAGGAGGAGGAGGAGGAGGAGGAGGAGGAGGAGACGGAGGAGGAGGAGACGGAGGAGGAGGAGGAGGAGACGGAGGAGGAGGAGGAGGAGGAGGAGACGGAGGAGGAGGAGGAGGAGGAGGAACAGTTTAAATTAGAGATCGAGGACCAGGAGGAGGATGAGTACCAGTCAGAAGAGGGAGACGAAACTGAGGAAGAGGTCGAGGAGGAGGAAGAGACAGAAGAGGAGGACGAGAATGGGCATGAGGGCGCGGGAGTGGTCGCGGGCCACGGGCCCCCCACGGCGCGGTTTCAGTCCCTGTTCCGGGATCTGGTCCATTGCTGTGTGCACCACAGCCACTACAACGACCGTGTCCTGGTCGGGCCCCACACCGGCCGCGTGATGGTCAGGCGCCGCTCCCGACGGCCCTCGGACCCTGCAGAGGATGCCGCGCCTCCTCAGGAGCAGGAGGACCTGGGAGAGGCAGGTGAGGTCTGGCGGGGCGAGTACCAGGCAGAGGGCACCCAGCCCTGGGAGCCGCAGGAACCTGCAGAGGGGGCGGCATCCCAGAAGGCAGAGGAACCGGCGGCGGAGGCCGAGTTCTGGGCGGACGATGTCCTGGCTGACGCCGCCGAGTCCTGGGAGGCTGGGGCGTGTGGACCTGACGACGGGGCCGAGGCTGGCGAGGGGCGGACCAGTCCCCAGGCCCTTGCAGCCCCTGCTGGGGCATCGGCCTGAAAGGCAGGCCGCGCTCAGCGCTGGCCTCTGGCGGTTAGGCAGCGGGTCAAAGCTCTCAAAAACCTTCAGGCACCATACGCACAAGTAGAAGCCCAATTCTCTAAAGACCTTTATGATCTTGAGAAAAAGTATGCTGCTTTCTACCAACCTAGGGGCAAACAAATGGCATACCTCACTCTTGGTTGACGGGCTTCTAAAAATGTAAAGATTCTCAGTAGGATGACCTGAGAAAGTGGTGAAATGGCACAGGGGCACTTTTCAGTGGTTGAGGAATCAGTGAGCTTCGCGGTAGAACTTGTCTTTAAATCGGGTGAACATTTTCCAGTGACGTTCTGGCAGAAACATACAAAACTGCTCTGAGAATCAAATGATTTCGATCCCTTCTCCAAAGGGCCAGAAATAATCAGCAGCACAGTGTGTGAGATCTACTGGAAGGAGGGGAAAAATGTTGTGAAAACTGTCAAGCAGCAGAAGTGTGAGGCCCATGGAAGTGTTGTATCAACCAGTAGGAACATGGCCGGCTCTTCTATCTATCTATCTATCTATCTATCTATCTATCTATCTATCTATCTATCTATCTATCTATCATTTATTTTTTGACATATTTCTCTTCTCCAGAACCTCCTGAGGGCAGAGAACTAGATTCTGCTGCTGATTTTAAATCGGGAAATGTTTCCCACCACCTTGTGATGCCAAAGTCCGTATCATTCGACACTAAAGAAGAGAGTGCACATCAGTATGAAAATGCTGAGGAAGAGAGAGAGGATGGAAATGAGAAAGCAGAAGAAGGACCCAAAGTGGATACGGTCTCGGCAGAGGGCAGCTCTGGAGAATACAGGTATTACTGTATAGTGCAACCATTCCTGACATATACCTGTTACTAACAGCTTTATGTTTTGTTTTGTTTTGTTTACATACTTAATTTATTTTTGGTTTATTTTTTTAACATCTTTACTGGAGTATAATTGCTTTACAGTGGTGTGTTAGTTTCTGCTTTATAACAAAGTCAATCAGCTATACGTATACCTATATCCCCATATCTCCTCCCTCTTGCGTCTCCCTCCCATCCTCCCTATCCCCACCCCTCTAGGTGGTCACAGAGCTCCGAGCTGATCTCCCTGTGCTATGCAGCTGCTTCCCACTAGCTGTCTATCGTGTTTTAAATTTTTTTTGTAAAGTAAATGAGAAAAAATTGTGGAAATTTAGTTTTGGAAAAACAGTTTAGTGTTACTAATGGACTTGTATTCTAGATGATATAGAAGGAAGTGTGTTCTGAAAAGTATTTCATTTGCAGCCGCAAGTCCTTTGTCCTGCAGCTTTAAGACTACTACAGATGGGAAATTTATCAGACCTGGAAATAGAGACCTATATGTTTTTAGAGGTCTAAAATATATAGAGACCGATATTTTTAGAGCATGGTCACCAGAAGAAGCAGCTAAAGCGAGTAAGCTGTGCACTAGCTGTACCTTCATCCCCTGGCCACAGAAATGGAGTCTCTTGGAATAACAATGCCTTTGAGAAGGTGACTCCTTACAAAGTAGTAAAAAGTTAAGGATTTCACATAAGACTGCATTTCATGAGTAGTTCACAAATATTAGTTCGATTGAGATTTTTTTATTCAAAAGAAAAGAAAATTAGCCATAGTAAGATTATTGGCTATCCCTGAGTCGGTAATTCGATCTTAGTTTCTCCTTCCTCTACCCATTCATCTTTTCCTTTCTCTGTCTCATCTCTCTCTCTCTCTCTCTCTCTCAGTATCACGCTCTTTCTTTCTCCCTTTCTTAATTTTCACACCTGTGGATGTTTGGTAACAGCCTCATGCTCATTTTACAGATACGGAAACTGAAGGTCTGGGATTATAAGGGATTTATGATTTGTGTAAGGAGCATAGGCTCTTAAGGTGGAAAGACATTTAAATCACAGAGTGGCCTTTCAAGAAAAAAACATCTAGCGTTTATAGCGGTGGGCAAGAGAGAGATGAGGTTGGTGTGATGAAATGATGTGCACCCTGACAACCAAGGCTCTGGGTTACAAGAAGAAAACATTTTGTTCTCTCCTTGGAGAGCCAACAGATGTACATAGTATTGACTCATATTTAGAAAGTCCCTGCTGCATGTTATTGGTGTACAGTTGTTAATTGACTCTTATCCCATCCTACAGTTGGAAGGCGTAGAAAGAAGTGGACGGCGAAAGAAAAGATGAATTTGTTCTTCACGGACATTCTAGTTTTCATTAGCCCACGATACAAATTTTGTTCCAAAGTTCAACATCCCAATATGATATTAACTGACACCTGACTTTATTCTTACCTTTTACAGATAAATTTGATAGTATTGTTCACGTTGAAAATAAAAGCTTGTTTGACATGAATAAGCTGCAGATTTTTTTTTTTTAACCTAAATAACACTGACTCCAACGTATCTTTGTTCTGTTTCTTTCGGCCCACCTTACTGTCATTGAAAGGGATTTCTTTCAACTATTTGGTAAGCCTGTTTCAAATCCTTTTATTGCAGCCTCAAATAAATTAAAATATTAGATTATAAACAAGTTGTGTGACGAGGGAGATGGTGGCCCAGCCTCTAGTACATGTTATTGAAAGGACCTGACGGATGACCTCGCTTGCCTGGAGACCAGATGGCGCTATTGGCCTGCCATGGAGCGGCAGCAGCAGCAGCTGGGAACTTGTTTGAAATGCAAATTCTCAGACCCTGCTCCAGACCTACTGAATTGGATATTCTGAAGGCAGGCTGCTAGCCATCGGGTTTTACAAGTCCTCCAAGTGCTACTGAAGCACACGAAAGTTTGAGAACCACTGCTTTAGAGCAGTGGGGGAAACGTTTAAGTACACCTACAGTAGGACCAGCCTTAATTCACTGACTTGGTACTGTTGCAGGTAAACTGAACAGGATGGTAAGATCTGGGCTGAGGAAGACACTAGAATGCTCAGGGGCCTGAGACACAGAGAGCTCCCGGAGGGATGTGTTAGTTTCCTAGGGTTACCGTAACAAATTACCACAAAGCAGGTGGCTTAAAACAACCGAAATTTACTCTCTGACAGTTCTGGAGGCCAGAAGTCTGAGGTCAAAGTGTCGGCAGGGTTGGTTCCTTCTGGAGGCTCGGAGGGAGAATCTGTTCCGTGCCTCTCTCCTAGTTTCTGGTGGCTGCTGTCAATCCTTGGCATCACTCGGCTTGTAAATGCACGATTCCAATTTCTTTCTTCATCTTTACATAGTGTTTTCCCCTGTGTCTCTGTTTCTGTGTTCTTTCTCTTCTTATGAGGACGCCAGTCACACTGGATTAAGGGCCCGCCCTAATCCAGTATGACCTCATCTGATCTTTATTACACCTGCAGATACCCGATTTCCAAATAAGGTCACATTTACAGGTTCCGCGGGTCAAGACTTCAACATATCTTTTGCGGGGACACAGTTCAGCTTATAACAAGGGGCAAAGATTCAGTAGTGGAAGGGAGAAGAAGACGAAGGAGAAACCTAGTTCCAAAAGGATAAAAGCACTACGATAACCATGCACATACGAAGTTTAAAGACATGCAAAAGTTATTAGATTGATTATAGATAACATGTATTTGCAGTAAAAGGCATACATAGGAGCAATGCATACATATGTAGTATGCAGAAAGGTGTGTATGAGAACAATAAACTTACCTAAGACAGTGGTTAAATGTATGGAAAGAGAGGGAGAATTCAATTGGGGAGAGGTACACTGGGTTTCAATTTCATTTGTAAGCTTAACGTTTCTTAAGACGGCTGATGGTTGCATGGGTGTAGCATTCTCTGTACCTTTGTCGAGGTCTGAAATATGTCCTAATTTAAAGAAAATTAAAGGAGGAAATGGGCCTAATATCTGGAACCTCTTTAAGGGAAAAAGGTGAAGTGGTACTTGAGCAGAGCAGAGGACCATGGAAGGGGAGAACCAGGGGTTTGAGGGTAGAAGGCCTTATTTCTGTATTTAGTTAAGGCTGCTTGAGAGCTTGCTAGTTAGCATCAACACCTTTTTCTATTTTCTATGCTAGTGCCTCACGTATCCTAGGGTAGATTAACATTATTTATTTACGTGTGTGTCTCCCCAGCTGCCTAACGTGTGAGCTTCTGAATTGTTTGGAACTTAAAGGCTTTTATTTATTTCTCTCTCCTAAAGCACTGTGTTTCCTTCTTCGTAGATGCTTGATAAAGGTCTGTTAAAGTGAAGTTAGTGTAAGGTATCCGCAACCCTTTCCCCTGTCGCTGGGGTTGACATTTAAAAATGCATTATCCTATAGTAACACAGGGTATTCCTTATGGCTAGAACAACAACAGAAAGCGGCACAAGGCCTTTTGTCACCATTGTTTAATGAAAGAACAGTCCCAAGTAGAAATTTATCCATGTAGGGTCCCTCGAAAGGCCTCAAATTGCTTTGCTTCTGTATGGTTCATGCCATGCCAGCAGGGTGTGTATGTGTGTATTTCTGTGTTAATACAGTTAATGTATTAACTATAGTTAATATTAAAGGCCTTTACCTGGGCTTAAGAATTTTCGGAGGTTCACTTTATTTATTTATTTATTTATTTATTTATTTATATTTATAATTATTTTTTGGCCACGTCGTGTGGCATGCAGGATATCAGAGCCCCGACCCGGGTTCGAACCCGTGCCCCCTGCATTGGGAGCGCAGAGTCTTAAGCACTGGGCCGCCAGGGAAGTCCCGGGAGGTTCACTTTAGACAAACGCCTGCACACCTCTTTTTGAGATAAGCCTTTTTTGGTGCATGCTGGGAGTCCGTGTCGCTGCCCCTCACCGAGCTCCAGTTCCCTAGGGCCCTGAATTTACTCCCCAGGTGGCCCCGTGTCCCAAGCCCCAAGAGGCATGTGTGTTCCGCTTCACTGAGTCTGTGCTTCTGAGAGCTGAGTGGCACTGTCAGTGTTATACTCTCAGGACTGAGAGGTATCTACGAGGTGCTGGCTGTGTATACAGGGAACAGGACACGTGGGCTACGTTACCCACATGTATGCACCTGAAGCCTCTCATGTTGAGGGAGGAAGCTCAGGCTTGCTGCTCTGAGGGTCTGCTGTAGCTCTAACGTATCAGGCGTCTCTGAGTCTCTGAGAGACGGTCCTTAAGTCAGGTCAGGGACGAATCCTGCATTTCCTGTTTCTCTGGGTGTTTGTGGGTTTTTCTGTGTCCACACGTATAAAATATGTTCTCAGTGAGTCCCTCAACCTTGAAAACTTCGTGCTCCTTGTAGGAAAAGACCTGTCTTGTCCCTCTCTGCCTCGTCCAGGAAAGGTTAGGATGTTCTGAGATTTTCCTTGCTTATGGCTCCATCATCTGAAAGGATTTGATCGGAAAAAATCTCCTTTTATTCCACTACCTGAGAGGTGACCATTGGGAGAAAAACAGAGGGGTAGGGTGGGTGCCGGAGTTGGGAACAGTTTTCTGTACCAGTTAGGGATATTCTAATGACACTAAAGTTAATGATGAAGAAGCACTTTTACTCTGAACCACCTATTTTCAGATGCTCATAACTCCAAGGAATACAAATGAGTACACGTTTACAAGTCTAACAGGGCAGGATTCTCAAGACAATGGTGTTCTGGGAAATGTGGTATTATCAAGTCCTGTGAACCACATCATATAGTAGGATCTGTTTTGAGGCATAAAATGTACATTTCTTAGAAGTCTGAGCAATGAATTGTGCGTGTTTACAGATAAGGAATTGGTATCATCACCAAATCTATGAAGAAAATGAGTTTAAAACGATCCTAAGAGGCACCTAAAAGTTGGCTCTTCCCTCTCTCTCTCTCTCTCTCTCTCATCCAATTAGTTATTTACTCTGCTGCCTTTCTCTCCATTTTCCTGCGTTATTTTGGACCGCATCACTTCCTGACAAATTATGAACTGGTTCATGTATACAGAAGATAATACAGCATATATGTAAGGTATATCATAATAATATAAAAACCTGTGTACCCACCACCAAGCTTGAGAACTAGAACACGGCTAATGCCTTGGAAGCCCACCTGTGCCCTTCCTGCGTCATCCCCTCATTCCTTCCCTGAGGTAACCACGATCCTGAACTTTGTTAATAATTCACTTATTTATACATTCACGGCAGAGGAATGTTCCTTTAAATAATGTTATTTCTTGTCCATTTTGGATTTTATGTGAATGTAATTATACTAGATGTATTACTTGCCTTACTCTTTCTCCCCCCCCCCCCCAATTTTGTGTTTGTGAGATTTATCCATGTTGATGTGTGCAACTGTAGTCATCAGTTTTCATTGCCGTATAGTTATCCATCGTATGAAAATTCCACAGGGTGTCTATTTCCTGTTGATGGACATGTGGGTTGTTTCCAGTTTTATGCTTTTGCAAATTATCTTGCGACGAATTTTCTCATTCATATCCCCCTATGCCCACATGCAAGAGTTTCTGTAGTTTCTCAGTTGAGGGCAATTTTACGCACTGACCCCTCCGCCCCAACCAGGGT